>NC_042495.1:9284178-9305725 GCF_005508785.2 Acyrthosiphon pisum | reverse complement strand
ACAAATCGATAAGTAGACAATACCTACCGATTTTATTGGACCGAAAATAGATCAGACAACACACTTCAGGATAATTTAGTATTGCCTATAAAGATATAATAGATATAAAATTCATATCAAAAAAATATCTGTATCAAAACATTGGTTAAAAAAAAATTGTATCTTTCTTTAATAATTATATATATTGAATTATAAGTAAATACTTTATGGATATTTAAACTGCAAATGTATATAGAATGTATAGTGTATACTGTATATAGGTACACATACTATCAACATGCAATCATCCCATAAATTAACGAGTTGACTAACGAGTAGCTGTGTGTATTAAATGTTTGCACTCTGCAGCAGAGTAGTTTTTATAAGGAAATAAGGAGTAAGTCTTATTTTTATAGTTTTGATCGTCTCATCAAATCGGTAGCCATGTAAAGCGTTAACGAGGAGAGGATAAAAAGTAACAAAAAAAAAAATATATATATAAAAAACTTGATTTCAAACGTTCTTGCAAAACGGTAAGAAGAGAGTAAACAAAATTATAGTCGTTAAAATTATGTACATGTATATATACTTATAATATTATACAAATATAATTTTTTTTTTCGTCCCCGGCTTTTATATAATATACCATTAATTCACTGCATTTCTCGTGTGGATATAATATTTATTAGTAGCACGCGGATGGGAAGCCAGCAGCAGCTCAAATCAAGCCCTTTAGTTCATTAAAAATGGCCGGCCTCCGGTAATTTGAACCGTGACCGAGTCACTTTTGTGTCTTTTCCCTGTTTACACTGCTCGCGTATATATTATATAGGAAATTGTTGAGTAGGTTTTTTTTCCACTTTTTTTCCTCTCATATAATATTATATACCTACCAGCTCTTTGCTATACGACGCATAGGTAGTGAAATCGTGAAGACGCCTCTATGATTACCGCAGGTCAACTACCTTTTCGAGAGATGAGAGGAAACAAAATGAAAATAAATACACATAAAACACCACCGCGGTTTTTCTCACGCGCCACTGCGCGAGGCCGACGACCCAAATTTCGAAGCAAGTACGGCGACAGACAACCTCTGCAGCATCGGCGCCGACAGCACTTTTCGGAAGTCGTAAAGTACCTACCTAGGTATATATGCTTGCAACCGGAAGACTATATCACTGTGGCGTCACGTCGACAAACGGAATCTGTACGAGAACGAACAAATAGAAATATACGATTCATATGGCTGTATTTATTTATTTGCTTAAAAAAAATCATGATATTAATAGCTACAAGATACGGTTGAAATTCTCATAAAAATGTTAATTTTTATATACTTTTACAGTGGCCTGGAAAAATCGTTGAAGTTTAACCTCGTCGCAGAATTGGGCCTACCTCTGCTATCTATTTAAATTAGATTGCATCAAGTTATAAGCTATAGTTTGGAAAATTTCACAATTTAATAGCGAACAGGCAGCAGTGATCGAGGTTAAAATATTTGGTGTATAGAACGTCGCAAACACGTGCATGAATACATCGACTGATTGTGTTATTATATACCTACTGGTTTTATATACGATTTTTAATAATAATAGTATTATGTAAGTAGGTATACAATAATAATAATATACAATAAGTGTAACAGAAAGACATGACGAAATAAAATAACTTTTGTTCAGTATTTGAATATTTTTTATATGCATAAAATGTATAGACGTTTGCTTTATTTATCTCAACTATATTTCATCTTTTTAAAAATCCATATTTTTTAGAGTATATATGATTTCGCAATTTTTAATGAAACGTTAACGTGATCAAAATATTTTAAAATCTTTATTTTTTCAGGTATATATTACGTTTTCAGACGACAGTCAGACTTCGTGAAATGAGATAGTTTGGCCAGCGGAAGTTGAGTCATATAATTCTCATAGTTCTGCGAGATAATTATTAATTTATATAACGCTGTTAAATTTCGGCGTTTAAAGTATATGATAATACGTTATCAGTTCAATCGATTTTTACATTACAACTTCTAGCGTCTTGGAGTGCGACGAAAAGTTTTGGAACTCTCAAACGATCGGGTTGCCGAATATTCAGTCCCGTCTTCGTCATATTAAAAGTCTGCGGGCGATAATCCACACATAAATGTAATACGGTATCTTTTTTTGAAGTGAATACTTAATAGGCTACAGCTTACTGTTTACAAACATTTTTTTAGATTTAAAACTTAAATATTTAATCAACTATAAGTTCAATAGATATTAAAAATGTGCTTCAATGGTGGACTTTTGAACGGTTAGAATATTTTGTCACAATGTAAATCGATGTCATTTTTGCGACGTACTGTTGGAATTAGAGTTGTTTTTTTACTTTTATATAGAATTGTCTGTCAGAGTGAAAAATAAACGTGTACTTAGATTTTGTTGTAATATGTTTCTTATGGTTACCTAGGTATAATTTTCTAAATCATTATCGCTCTACTATTGAATGTCAGCATTAATCGACAGTCGATGACAACCATCCAGTCAAGTTCGGTTTTATTGTTTGATTCCAATCAAAGTTAAATATTTATTTAAGTATTCACTTCTGTCGTGTGACTACTGACACTCACACACAGATTATTTTTATTTTATGAAAACTCTCATACTCCCCCCCCCCCCCCCCGCCCACCAACCGCCTCAATATAATTGAATTCTATACAAAATAATAGCTGTTCGGAAAACGTTTTCTCTATATTTATAAAAATGCCAAATTAGACGCTGCTTGTTGCAACTGCTGCAGTGACAGCAGCAGCGCGGTGTATATCATCAGTCGAACGACCATGTCCTCGGGGTGCTTATAAAGCACACGAGCGGCGCAAGAAGATTTGGTTTTTGTTTATACGATCGTTACTATTATATATATCGCGTTTTCGCTATTATTATTATTATTCAATTTTAAAAACGTCGACTTCCATCATCAGCCGACGTTGAATACACGATCGTACACCACGCGGAAAATCGGACATTGTTTGGATTCAATTAGATCCCTCGAAATGCATCGAACCGACCTTAATACACGTCGTTCGGGCACAAAAGGACTGTCCCGACATGTGCGCGAGTATAATTCAGTTTCACGCGCACAGTGTGTGTACGCGAATGTGTGTGTGTGTGTGTGTGTGTTTGTGTGTGCGTGCGGCGTATGAAATTGCTACTCACGTCACATATTATACCCATCGGATAACTCATATAGTTTTTGCTTTCAATTAAAACAACATTTCTGTGTCGTTTTGGCCTCGGCTAAGACTTGTTACTTTTTTTTCTTTTAGTTTTCTTATGATTTTATTTTTATTTCTTTACACGTATACAACGTCATATAATATATATGTATATACACATGCATGCGTGTGTGTGTGTGTGTGTATTGGCCGGTTTGCGTGTGCAAAATCTTTTGCTCCTCGAGATATGTCTTCCGTTCCTGATGCAGACTCACACTCTATCCCGTGCGGCAGTCTATATACTCCTTCCCATATTATATTCCACAATGTATCATGCACGTAATAGACTCGAACGCATACTAATATGCCGGTCACGTCCCGTTCGGAGATATTTAATAAAGCTTTGGCGCGTCGAGAGTGGACTCAAAAATTATATCAGCGAAAATGATAAAATCCTAACCTCCGAAAACCCATCCACCCACACCTCCAATCCATCGTGTTAAAATTGATTGATTTTCATAGGCACTCGTGAGTCTGAAGAAATAAATGAAATAAAATAAATAAAATATATATAATAATATTATATATTACTGTATTGCGTAGGTACTTTTAGACACAGCTAACATAATATTGTTATTATTATACCGTCGAGTTCCTTAAATTATAATTTAATATTTGATAGGATTTAAATTTTAAATAGTAGGTATATGTGGAGAGAAAGAAAAGAATAAGCTTAATAAAATAAAAATGTATATTAGGTTTTTGTAAAATTATTCTTATTTTCCAGTAAAAGTAAAACAATATTTAAGTACTCAATGCATATAGTATACGTTCTATTATTATTTTGATATACTAAAAACTAATTCCACAGATACTGCAGTATTATAGTGTACCTACCAGTGCGAAGTTTAAAGTCGTCGTGTTTTTGAAATATTGAATAATTCATGTGATACGTTTTACGCATACACGCAGTAAGTATTTTTTTTTATAAAAGTCAGATTTTAATTTTATTGTTTCAATGTTAAAATACACATTTAATTTATACGTCATTAACTCAAAACAAAAACTAGTATCGTGCCATAAAGATCATAAGCGTGAGTATAATATCAACGAACCATAACATATTTATATGCCTAGGTCCATATACGTTAAATACGCATATAAATTATACAAATAGGCAAAATTAAAGCAGACGTCGCTGATCGCTATATACAGACAGTGATTCAGAATATAATTAGTATAATATAAGACCTCGACGAAATCGATAGAATCAATGACATAAATAATATCACAATATTGCGTACATTTGCATAATGTGTTCAATGAATTTTCATTACGAATGTAGCAAAATCTGCACGGAGACCATATATGCGTGCAGCTTAAAGACTCCTTTCACAGACACACAAGAACGCGATGAATTTATGACCAGTGCATTTTATTTTATTTGTTCTTTTTAATGTCCATATTATATTTACGCAACAAACCGCCTCTATAACGCAATCTTTTTAACTGGATGATCATTGCTGATTTTTTCGATTTTATTTTTTATTCTCAAATTGCCATTATAAATATAATATATTATGCATATCACACGCACAATATAATATTATAATATAGACGCCGATTGCAGAAGATGATTCTATAATAATAATATGTTAAACACATTTTTTAAAGATACGGTAATGTCTGCGTATAGGTACGCACAATTGCATTACAATAGTTCGATACTATAATTCAAAGTGGTAAAACATTTGTTTACAATTCCTAACATTCTTATTCCTTTGTCGAGTTTACGACTAAATAAATACAGATGCCACGGGGCCCAAGAATTCAGCATTTTATTATATGTGGCTTCATTTCAATTACGAGGTCAGCTAGTTAAGGAATTTGAGTACCTAAAGGTTTTTATTTTATTTTATTTTAAGAACACTTGATTGTATATATATACGTTTTATATGTAGGTAACGTTTTTGCCCGAGACGTTGCATTATAAGAAGTCCATTTTAAGGGCTCCTTCGCATACTTTTCTCCAGACCAATCAACAAACTATGGTTTGAAAAAAATAAAAATAAAAAAAAACAAACGTAATTAAGTTGTTTACAACAGCCAACTACAATTATTGGCAGTAAATTTACTATGGGAGGGGGGAAGTTACAGTTTAAAATATACATTAATATATTATCATTTCACGCCAATTTACACTGTGACCAGTTTTACATTATGTGCACAAAACACATTTAAAAACTAAATGCATTTTAAAAATTAAATCCTACCTTATCTTTAAAACTAAACATGATTTAAATACAATTTCACTATAAAACCAATACAGCTGTAATATACTACTATAGGTAGTAAATTATAGTTAGACCAGCTATATATTTATACTGAAATAACAATCAATAACAAACAACCTAGTACCTACTTAGATATATTCCAAGAGAACAGCAAACAATTCATATTATATATTTTCAAATACAAAAAAAATAATAATTTTTTAGAAAAATGTATTACCTTTATTGTAAGTACTGCGTTTAAGTAAACAATAAAATAATTTTTTTTCGAAAATACCTTGATGATACGCGTAGTTATTGTTAGGTATATCAAAACCTGATTATAAAAACCATTTTAAATTGTTAAAGTTGTACAGCTACGGTAAAATCATATTTCATTTTTTTTTAAATTCTCAGAACTCAAATTTAAATATTTAATATTCCGACTCCAAAAAAGTTTATAATGGATTAAAATTTAAAATTCATTAAATATGATTTTTTTCAATAGTGCATGGATTTTTTGTATGGTGCATGCAAACAATATGACTAAATTATTTTTACTTGGTAATAGAGGAGGTATATGTATACTAAAACAATACACAATTATAAAAACACAATCCCATACAGCCTGAAATAAATCGTCAACATAATATTGCATAAGAGGCGCGTTGCCGATTTTCTAAAATTGTCCTGTCTACTGTAAAACATAAAACTATACTTTTTATTTTAGTTGCCGCCTTAATTTTATTATAATACTTTTCCGCTAATTTACTTTCCATCGACTTATTGAGAAGGAGTTGATATGGATTATTATATTAACAAAACTGACTTTACAGGAAAAACACTCAGGCTTCGTAGAATTGTTGGATTTTAATAGCTTTTTTTTTTTTTTTACTAAAAAAAAGAAGATTTTCCGCCATTGAATTCCTTGAATTTTGAATTTCAAATTATAGCATAAAACAATTCGTAAAAAAAGAATAAAATTGTCTTAGACCATTTAGAAATTGACGAGTTCGAAATCAAAAAATATTGAAAGACAGACAATTGATGTCTGGTTGAAAAAAAATATTTTTCTATTACAATTTAAAAAAAAAAAATATTATCAAATCTGGTTGATTCTACAGGACAGAATGATGATCATTATTCCTATAGACTGCATTTCAATATTTAATACCTATGTAATAATTTTATGTAGGTACAAAAATATGTTAAATATAATTAATGTCATAATACAGAAACCTAAATATTGTGATAAATAAAACGCTGTTAATATTATAAGAAATTAATTTGTTTTGTCATACCAAAATATGTAAGTAATTACAGTCGATTCTTTGCTACCATAATGTTATATATACTATATAGGTGTTGAATTTTACCGATTCAGGATTAAGTCACGAGAAAGGGTTGCGATGGGTCTTGTGATAATTGCGCATAATGGCGTTTATGATTAAGTGCCTATATTATGTATGATAGGTGCCCCTGCTGCAGGTCAATCGAATTGTTTGCATATACATTTCAAGAAGGGTAGTGTGGTAGAATACTTATATATCGTTTAAGTAATGTATACAGCAGCTTACGCAGAGACGACCTTCTCGGTACAACGATCATAGTCGTTGTATAAGGTTTGAGTTTATGATAATTATTATAAAGTAGGTACATTATACATATCGTTCGAACGACAAATTACAGGCTGCATATTTTCAGATTATCACGGGAAATTGAATGCAGATTTACCGCAGTATCAGACATAATAATTACAGTGACTTCAATAACGGATTATATTATGCTGTTTAACTTTGTAACGATACAGTTTTAGGTTTCTAAACATAAGTTCTATTCAAAGCAAATTCATATTAGTAAGTATAAAAAATAATCAAAATATAAGTATTTAATATAGAACAATATAGTAGCCAATACTAAAAAAAGAGATGCCTACCAAAATATAACGGTTACCAAACAATTATTTTTAAATTGTATAATATTGAATAAGAGGTATTGATATATATATAGATTTTTCTTTTTCAAACCGATATATTTGATTGTACATTAATCATTATATATATATAAGCGCATTGGCACTACGTAATTCATAAATAAATAATTTATCACACGCACCGAAAAAAAACCTTACACGAATAATATCTAACTTTACGTAACCTATGGTGGAAAGAGAGGAGATAGGCGTATAACGTTTCAGAAAATCACCACATTAATATATGTAATTAATCTGAGTTGGCCATTGCAAACGATATGTATTATAATCAGCGATGAAATGCTGAAGAAAAGAAATCGGTTTCTTTTTAATACATATTATTTACTATGACAATATTTTATGAAATGTAATTATGTGAATAATAATGATTCAAACTATAACTAGGTAGTTATGGTAACTATATATAGATAATAATATATTATGATGCTATATGCAAATCGTATTATGGCCGAACAAAACGACATTAAATTTACAAGGTTTATTTAAATTATAGTATATTATTTATAATTTAATAAAGTAACATGCGGTTTAATAAAATAATTTTTTATTAGTAAGTACATTGATTTATTTTTACGATGTATTTATCAGTCATTTAATTTGAACATAAAATCATTTTTACGTAGGTAACTATCACAAAAGCTTAAATTATCAAAATTACAGGACCACATTTTCAAATAAGTATATAAGATACCTACTAAAAATATAAAAATGTTATTTACAATATTATGCCCCCCTGGTAGCATTTTGTAATGATAATATTATTATAATATTATTATAATAATGTTATACTAATATTATAATCACGAATAATAGGTATTAGTATAATGTAATAATAATATTTTTAAATAAAAAATTGCTACCTGGGGGCCAGATATGACTTTTTTATTTATAAAAAAATACATCGTGCAAACAATAATTTAAAATCTAACATTTCCTATCCACATGATAATAATATGTAACATGATGGAAATATAAGTTACCTATACATCATTTTGGTCCATCTAAACTATATCATTAGTCTTTCATTGAGAAACAGCTATTATAGATAGGTAGGTACATCCTTCAATATACAAATTGTATAATATTATGGTATTGTACTAACGTAAGTATACTGATTGTCGGTTACACGATTTCATCATATATATTTTTTCCCTTGCTGAACAATATTATATTTTAATCGATATGGAATAAACTGTAATGTTCGGGCATAATGGCCGTGTACACACACACACAAGTTGGAGGTTGTTAACTTTTAAATTATATTTTTGTCTAAATAATAATATAACGACCGACAGTGAAGGCTGCAAACCGGATATTCCCAATAATTATCGACGTTGACCCGATCCGAAATTATGCTTTTCTCCCGCTCGCAAGTACCCGTTAATGAAGACGAATTACTCATTTATGTATTAATATATAATATTAACTGATAGTATAGGTAAGATTAGGTATACCACGTATAGAATATAAATATTCTATGGTATACGGCAGGCTGTATACGCCTAATGTGTACGAAGGCACACACGTACACAATACATATTATGAGCAGTAGGCGGACATGGTTATATAGAAATTATCGCGTCCATATAAACATTTAATTGTATACAACCATACAGGGTGATCCACAAAGCGTGCTCACCCCCCCCCCCCTTCCACCTAAAAAGTAATTTTTTCCTTAATAATAATGAATGTATTCACGAAAAGACCATATATTATCAAATTCTTGATATTATTTTCTGTAAGTACTACTTAAGGAGTGGCCAAACTGTAACGAACTGCCCCCCCCCCCCATTCCGGGCTATAGGCTTATGTCAACTGTAAATAATTATTTGGTCGATCATTTTTTGAAAACTTAGACGTATCAAAATCAAATTTCAAACAAGTAGTTTTAGAGTTATTAAAATGTTTACACCAAGGAGATAATTACAATCCTTAAAACGGTATACAGAATATAAAATAGATTTTACCTATTATGATCTATATATTATTAATCAGTCTCGTCAGTGTTTTATACATTTTATTGACAAACACCGCGCAGACAGTGTTCGGTAGCTAAGCGAGGCGTAGGTACCTCTATAATATATAGATACTTACACTATATACAAGGGATATATTATCAATATTATAGACGCTTACTTATATAAATATATATATATATATATATATTATACATGGATCTAGGTATAATTACCGGATCCACGATCAACATCTCCCTGACTTTCCCCCCGCAGGCCACGAAGAGACATGCCGAAAACAGATTTATTACACGAAACGCGGTCGCTCTAGAGCGTACAACGTTACGCGCCACGCATATCGCTGCCTTATAATTATTATCGTCTTCTTCGCTATATATATTATATACGAAAAAATCGTGTAATCTGTTATCATTTTATAACCCTCTACTATGTATATTATTTTTTTTTCCTATACATTTTTAATGTAAATATACACGGGCGGTGGCGGTGGCCCGAGGGAACCGAATTCTCGAGCGCGCGCGAGAAGGGAAAACGAAAATAAAATATTATTATATAATATACACAGACGGCCTAATGACTGTACCACGACGGCGAGGTGGCTACTTGCGGACGTACAGCATATTATATACATTATATACATATTATACTACTTGTATATATTATTATAATAATATTCGAAGAAATGTTTGGCTAATGGTAAACGATTCGTTATATTATTATTATTACTATTATTATTATTATTATTATTCGTGTCCCCCTCCGCCGACGACGATGGTTTCTCTGTAATGTAAATATGACCCTCGGGCGTCCCCAGGGTACGCGTGCGCTTATATTCAATCGACGACGACGACGACGACGATGACGGAAGCTGCAGCACGAGAATATTCCCGCGGGATGATGAGCGGAAAACGCGAACCGCTGTGGGAAACCCTCACCGGCTCCGCAGACGATTATTATGACTGCGCTAGTGAAATATTATGTTTCCGTAGTGGAAAAAAAATGCAATTAATAAACCGTAATCGTTTTTGACGGAAACGAACGACCCTTGGATACACATTATACAGTGTTCGTTTTATATACATAATACATAGGTATTAATAACGTTGAAATCGATCGACAACCGCGAACAAAAAAAAAAACCATTATATGCGCTGCTCTAGATTTTGAAAATGTATAATATGGGGTTGTCTTAAATTATTCTAAAATAAATATGTTTTTGGGCTGGATACGAGATTTTTTGTTTCTGACCGATTTTTTTTTTATATTTCGTTGACAATATGGTTATTTATTAACAAAAACATATTTATGATTCATAGATTTTCTTTTTAGAGGAAAAATATCGATTACCGACTACTATGGTTTTTTTTAAAGTGTTTTTAATCTATTACCGATCTCATGTATAGTATGTAATATAAAATATGTTCTCACGAAATTAAAATATCTCAATTAATAACGACAAAATTTACAGAAATTGATATGTAATTTTGATAAAGTTTATAAATGTTAAATTATTGAAATTCAAAAATGGGGGCACCACAACCTAAGAAATTTGGAATAACTGTAAAACTGTTGAGGTACAAACGATTTTAATTGAGGTACAAACAGGCACAAACGAGGTACAAACGATTGGTATGTGTTAAAACTCGAAATTCAAAGGTGGGGGTGCAACGTTTCCTTGGCACCCCCATCTTAATACTTGGAATAACTGGAAAACCGTTGAGGTACAAACGATTTTACTTGAGGTACAAACAGGTACAAACAAGGTACAAACGAATGGTATGTGTTTAAACTCGAAACTCAAAGGTGGGGGTGCCAGCGTTTCTTAGGCACCCCCAAAATCAAAGTAAGGACAGTTGGAAAACCGTTGAGGTACAAACGATTTTACTTGAGGTACAAACAGGTACAAATGAGGTACAAACGATTGGTATGTGTTTAAACTCAAAAATCAAAGGTGGGGGTGCCAGCGTTTCCTCGACACCCCCAAAATCGATTTAGGGATAGTTTGAAAACCGTTGAGGTACAAACGATTTTACTTGAGGTACAAACAGGTACAAACGAGGTACAAACGATTGGTATAGGTTTTGTATCAAGATTTGGAGGTGGGGGTGCTGGGGACATGGATCTAAATTATTGCACTTATTAAAAACTAAAAAGTAGGTATATGATAGTTGAATAGATCAGGATAAATATAGTTTTTTATTTCATGGTAAAATACATATTATGCAGATGAGTCTTATTGTAATTTGTTGAACATAATTATGAAAGGCGACCAAAAGACTATAATAATCAAATGCATCGACATTATCAACACATAAACACGAATGTCTCATCTTCATATACAATACTCTATATGGTTCAATATAAGTGTAGGTGGTTTACAGTATCGTTTTCTCAGTGAAAATCTCCGTCGAACACTTTATTATTATATTGATAATGCTACCGATAATACGCGTCCGGTAACGAAATGCTGTAGTGGCATGGCATCATGATGGGGGTGTAAATTGAAAGGCCACCGTTTCTGGGATTTAAAGGTTTTTTTGGTACAGGACACGAGTGTGAAGGGTGAATTGTAAAGGGTAAAACGCTCGCAGATAATTTATATAAGTTCACCACGCCACTGCAGGCAGCATATGTATGTATGTATGACACGATAACATATTTGAGAGGAGCGTCTTAAATCCGTCAACGGGGTGAAAACTTAAAAGTAATAATGTTATAAACTACTTATACTGTTGCACTAAAGATGCACTTACCCTGCAATGTATTATACTAGTGGGACATTATGAACGTACCTGAAATCAAAAAATAAACATATGTTAAAATACAAAAATGGAAAATAGTAAAATAAATCGAAGTCCACCATCATATTATTATGATTTTTAAAAAATAATTATATTTTTTAAGACATAACTCGTTATATAACATAAAGTCATCTGGTTAGCGCTTTGAGCTATAATACATTTCGCATGTACAAAAGTTTTGAACTAAATATTCAATTTAATTAATGCATTTTGCTTAAAGTGTAACCCAGTGTAGCACGATTAAAACTAAAGTATTGAGCAGACAACTTGATTTGCTTTTAACATTTAAACTCGAGTTTAATGCTTGCAGTCCCTATACAAATACAATAATATTGCGAAGTAGACAAACTACATCATCGACACAATCGACACCTATCGTTAAAGTCACCGACAGTGACGGATTTGCATATTATTATTATGCATTGGACGTCTTAAAGGTATAAGAATCCAAGGCCTTGTCCGATTGACTCGAATATATTATAATAAAACAGCGGCGTAGTTGCGAGGTGCGTGTAAAAAGAAAACCTGGAATAATTTACCTAAATTATTGTCAAAAAGAATATTTTGAAAAATATCTGTTATTATATATCCGTTTTGGAATCAATTTAATCCAAAAAAAAATTTAAAAAATTGTAAAAAATAAACTACTTGACCCGAATAAAAGTTTTTCCCATTAATATTTTCCTAAAAATTATATGTATAAATTGGTTATTTTGAATTATTACAAAAAAAGTAATAGAATTTAAAACTTAAAATTGTCAGTATTAAAAAATCAAAATAAACAATTTTATACTGAACTTAAAGTGCAAGCATCAATATAAATAATATAATTATACACAAAAAAACATTTTGAAATAACGATTAGAACAAAAGTCATTTAATTTGTCAGGTCATCCTGATATACACCTTATATAATATGTATATGCCACAATCCGTACGACAGTATTATTATTGTATTATATCGTACATATTGGTATAGTAGGTACCTAACTCCCATCCATCACCATTAACGGGCGCGGACAAAAAATGTACGTAAATCGGTTTCCCAATAAACACAACAGCGTGTCATATAATACACATTGTATACGATAGTTTTTTCGGATCAATCGGAAACGCGATACATTCAGCGTACCCTATCGTCATCTCACATATACATGAATGGTGTACACATATAGATGTATTATACAACATATTATTATTAATAATATTTATATTACCTACATATAGGTAGGTACCTATCAGCAGCTATATCTATAATATGTACAGGTACACAGAACTGTGCCATGACTTCCGGAAATCGCTTGGTCGTGTGTAACAACTAACAATACGACACAGTATATATATACAAATTATTATATTATGTACCTAATGTGTATATATTATAATAATATAATATGTGGGAAACCGTTACCGGCGGCGGCGGTGGCCAAGTGTCGTTGGGGAGGAAGAAAATGTGCCTAATGAGTTGTAACAATTACCTATATACGTGTATTGTACCCCTCGTCCGGGGCGGCACCCGCGAGTGATATAACATTTTCGTGCGTACCTACCCACATAATAATATTATTATATTATTTTATATATTATTTTTATGACAAAATCGGATTTGTTTGTTTGTTATTGTTTGTTCTACCTCTCGCTATATACACGCGTTAACGCCGTTTTTTACAGAGGTTCAGATAATATGGTATATATGGATGGATGGAAAAAAAACTGTAAATATAAAACAAGGAGAAAAACCCGATTTTAACGAGCATTGTCCGTCGCATGTATGTGCAGCGTGTAATAACAGTACCTACCTATGTAATAATATAATTGTGCCCCCGCCGAGATAACGCAAATTACGAATCTCTTTCCACCACGACGAAAATCGCAGCGTATAAGTCACGAGTTACCGCTGTATAAATATTATATACATATAAATATATAATTTATTATTATAACTATAATTCGTTTTATTACGATTATTACGCGCGACGTCCCGCGGGGGGAAACCGTTTAAAAAAAAAATCCTATTTCGTCCGATGACGTCGATCACTATTAATTTCCGTATAGTTGTTGCGTTTTTTATATTCTTTATATTATTATTCTTTAACAATGCGGTTCCAACGTTTGAGCTTCGAGTACACAGTACGCACACACACGCACACACACACACACACACACACACATACACACACACCACCACCATCAGTGTGTACCAGCTATAATATATACACGTGTCTTCGGTTGCGGTTTTTTTTTTTGACGTGGTATTGCATTTGACAGCATGTAATTTAATCGTAGTTTCACAAGCGCATCGTGTAGCCCCGAGTCATAATCGGTCGGTCCCTAATATTTGTCCGTCGCCGTTAAGAGAACGATTTTAATTTGCTTGTTTTTGAGATTTTAATAACACTAATAAAACGGAAAAAAGAAGAACAACACGTGGGAGTTCGGATTTCGTATTATTCAATTTTAGTATATTATATTATATTATCTATTATACTATACCTATATACCTAGCGTTGGTACCTACACATATTAAATTATGTACCTATATTGACGCAACGATGATGACCCCGAAGGTATATCCGCCACTCGAGTCCGGGTCTTTATACAACGCGTCACAATAAACATTAATTTCGACGACAATTTTATGGAAATCCGTGTGGCGGGTTCGACGTAAAGACTAAAGAGAGGTCGGCGTGTATGTTTTTGACTCTCGCTCGCTCGTTTGTCGGACGTCACGGCAAGTCGTAATTTTATATTACCTACCTAAGTATATGTAATGTTTTTGTAAACTCGAATGGTTGTATAGATAATACTATATGGCACACGTCATCTACGCACGATGTATATAACGCACTTAAGTCTTCGACATACTATATACATATATATTAACTATTAAGTAAATAATAATATAGGTACATATATGTAAATTAGAAAAGGCCAACTTATGGTGACAATTTTATCGCATTGACGTAATTTTTTATTACCTGGGTATATGTAACGGTTTTTGTGAAATAGAATGGTTATATAGGTATAAGACCACGTTACATGTCATCTACGCGCGGTGTATATGACGCGCTTAAATCTCCGACATACCATATAATACACTTTATTGGGTGAATAATAATATAGGTATGTATATAAGAAAAGGCCAAGTTACGGTGACAATTTTTTTCTATCGGTTTATTATCGTTTGTACGTAACTTGGAAAATAAATTTAGGTAAGTACGTGTGACTCACGGAATAACGTTGCTTAGAATAGTGACATTTTAGTTATTCAGCTAATCGTTTGTAGTTGGATATCAGTACGATGTAATTTTATATCACCTGCAGGATCGTAGGCATATCTGATGATTTTGTGAATTCTAATGATTATTATATAGGTAATACCATACTGCAGCACACGTCATTTATACACGTGTCGTATGACGCGCTTAAGTCTCTGACATACTATATATATATATATATATAGTGAGTAAATTATAATATATTATGTATTTATGTACAAGAAAAGGCTAACTTATGGTGAACATTTTTTATGATCAGTATTATTATTTGGAGGGAATTTAAAAAACAAATGTAAGTGCGGCAAACAGATAATAACATTGCAGTTTTCTTTATGTTTTAAATTATACATGTATTCTGCAGGTATATACTTTATTAGTCACTTTTTAGTCATTTTTTTAGTTATTTCAGCTGAAAGTTTATTGGACACCAATATGTCATAATTGTATATTACCTATGGTATATATACAACGTTTTGAGAATTCGAATGGTTATAGGTAATACTATGGTACACGTCGTGTATGATTAAGTGTCCGAGTGTCCGACATATTATTTACAGATATTCGGTACCAAAATAATAATATATGTATGAGAAAAGGCTAAGTTATGATGAACATTTTTACTATAGTTATTAATATATGAATGTACATCATTTTATATTACCTAGATATATATAACGGTTTCTGTGAATTCGAATTGTTATATAACATATAGGTCCTATATTATAGGTAATACCGTGGCCCACGACATCTACACGCGGTGTATGGAGTCGCACTTAAATCTCCGACATAATATATACCTAATATAATATTAAGTAAATAATAAAATATGTATAAGAAAAGGCTTACAATTATTGATAATTTTTTAGTATGGGTATATTATTATATATGGAGGTAATTAAGAAAAAATGTACGTGTGACTCGTGGATAATAATGTTGCAGTTTTCTTTATGTTTTAAATGATACACGTATACATATAAATACTTTAGAATAGTAGGTAGTCACTTTTTCGTTATTTCAACTGGAAATAGCCGTCCCAGCATGCACATAAAAATCAACGACATTATACTACATACATTATTATTATAATATACAGCTGAATGTTTTATTTTAATGATTGAGCTAGAAAATTCAAGATAAACATTTTTAAATCTGCTATATCAGCTTATTTTACATATTATATAGTAATCAAACGGCGAAAAAACCATAAGTTACATATCAGTAAAAATAAATATACAATACTAGTATTTATAATCAATGATATCAGCCATGGCTTAAATATATAAGGTTATTGCACATAGCCCATATTGTTATCAAACAAAAATAAAATGGCAGCGTATGGTCCATATCATAGCATATAATATCATTGTATAGCCAGTATATGTCGTCCCCTTACGCTGCCATTTTAATATCTTAACGTGATAAAATGATATAGTGGGGGTACTATTGCAATAACATTGTATATTTAAGCAATGATATCAGCTACATAATGATCATATTATCATTTGTTTAAAATTAAATTCATTAAATTCAACTGGCTATGGTATTAAATTATAATATTATATAGTACAATACGTTTTATATTGAAATATTATTTATTCTACAATATCGTCGCACATTCATTTGACTATACTAATATGTGTACTTAATCGATAGCTGCTCGTCAGTTTAATATTATGCCGTTCTGATTGTTCTCAAACGAGTATTTACAATATATTATTATTAAATAGGTACTATAATATCAGAAAATATAACTATTATATTGTGAGGTCGATATTGGAATATGGAGCTATATTATATATGGAATCCAAGCACTTCATGTGGTATGAATCGAGTTGAGAGAGTTCGGCGTAAGTTCCTGAACTTTGCGGCGCATATACATTAAAAATTGATCACCCAGCTCATGACAATTCGCCAGTGCTGCATCAACTTGGTTTGAATACTTTAGCTAACAGAAGACTTGAAGCTATTCTAACTTTCCTTAGACGTCTTATTGATGGTCTTATAGACTATCCAGAACTATTAACTCAAATTAATTTCAAAATAACATCCGTTAATACCCGTCACATGTATCCTTGCAAAGTTGTAACACCAACTATTCAAAAAACCAACCATTATACCGAATTATGAACATAAAAAGTCAATAAGGAGCCATCAACTCTACGTTAACATATCTTGTACAAACAATATTTATTATATTTGTTGATATTGTATTAAATTGGGCACGTCCCGTATTGTTATATAAAATAAAAATATAAAATAATAAGATGGAGTCGAATTTAAAACTAATAAATATAGTTAGCCATCTATTGATCTCATGACGTGTAAACGACCGGATGGGCCAAGGTTAAAATGGTACATAACATAATATGTTTATAATAATTTAATAGCTATCAGAAGTGTCAATCAAATCACACGGTAAAACTCCAAGTGTAAAATAAAATAGGTACCTATATTGGGAAGTATGCACTTAAATATCATCGATTCGTTAAGTTAAATACGTTAAAATTTATTTTTAATCAGTCATCGCGCATCATTAAAACAAACGCGTCCTGCTCCTATATAGTCCTTTTTAGACTCGTTACTGAGGATTCCGGATGTGATGTCATTTGAGTATTAAAACATTTTTTTTCCTTTTGTACACGACGCGAGTGCAAGTTAGGTACACACAAAAAAACTCTCGTTTTCTAAAATTCCGAGAAGTTTATATAATATGACTATAAGAGGAGTACTACCTATATTATATACCTACAAATATAGCCCGATCGACGTCGATATCGAGTGTGTCGTTAAAAACAACAAACTACGCGTTTCGCGGAGTTAAAACCAGCTCGTCGATTTTGCGTGTACAGTATATACATAATATACTTACATATTATTATATATACGTATTTTATAAACATCCGTTTTTTGTTTCTCCTCGTCGAAAAAAAAAACAAACAACAAAATAAAAAACGCGATTGTTCTCGTTGTACGAAATACGCGACGAGGAAAAAAAGTCTCATCTATCCGCCCAAGACGACGACCACCACTATATATGACGTACCTACATAATAATATATGTTGTATAGGATTTATCTCAATCCGTATGTATCCGAAAAAGACGCGCGTGAGTATCTTACTCTCTTATTGTTATTATTGTTTGGTTTGGTAACATTTTTTTCTCGTTTTTCGTATGCGGCGGCGGCGGAATTATAATATAATAATAAATGACGTCTTCTACGCATTCACCACTTTATATAATATTATGTACATCATATAATACGGCAACTAGTCCCGGATTAAATAGGGATGTCATTATTATTATTTCGTATGGCAACGATAACACAAAAAAATTTATATATAAATAGAGATTAAAATAAAATAAATAAGTAAGAACCATAAGTCCATTTCAACGTGAATTAAATATATTTCAAAGTTAGTAACAATATAATAGTATGCAGTAAAATGTTAATTTAAATATATGTTTATACATTATGCTTAAATAATTGTTAAGGTGATACAAATAGTTACTTTGTCGAAGCCGTTTCTATAATTTTCTATATTATACTTGAACGTTCGTCAGTAATATGCCTTCTGGCCTGTCTGTCGTTTCCACAATCAAATTGTTGGTTGTCCTTTAATTTCCGCTTGTCCATCATATCTTCCGGGTCCGGTTCTTATTCGTTTAAGGGTTGTCCACTACTGACGTGCTATAGTTTTAACCCTTTGACTCTTTGTGTGTGGGGATCCTTTATCCGATTACGTCATATATAATATCGTTGAAACTATAGCCACACTTCTCTTATCTAACCTGCAGAAATTAAAGATGTCATAATGGCCCTAAAGGCGCTTCACTTGTTTTCCTCGCGAGCCAAAAATCGCAGCTGATTACGTATCTATTGATATTTGATAGTTGATACTACTTAATATTATAATTGCAATTATTTTGTTGAGAGTTAAGGTTCGACAACAAGGTCATTAGTCTGTATTTAAATTTGCAATAGATAATATTAATTGTGATTATTGTCATAATATTATGGTAGTTAGCAATGTGGAGTTTACCTAATTATATTTTTTTTTACATGTGGTTTTGACTTAATTTTTAGATTTTGATATCCATGCCGATGATGGTTTTAAAAAAAATCTATAAATTAGATTAGTGCGTTTTGTTCCCCGAGTGAAGCGCTTCCAGGATGGTGGAGGATGTTGGCAGTGGTTTATAACGGGCAGTGAAGAACAATTTAAATATCAAACTCAAACAATATAATTATATGCTTTTTTTTAAGAAAAAATTCGAATATTACCTCTAATTAATAAATTCTTTACGCTTTATTGTTTTTCTAAAATCACTGTTTTTCTACATAATATTATATACCAGCTGCTTTTCGTGGTTATTACCGTCATCGATCATTATATTGTTATTACGTGTTGCCTATAAAACAATAATTTGTAAGGCCTAATTTGTTTCGCAGGCCTTAGGCATGGCTCCTATACACACACATATATATAAGCTGTAGGTAACACGGACCTGGTGGTCATTACCGCGCGTTTGTACTTATATTATATACACAGCCTACAACACTGAAGATATATTATATTATATTATAATGCTCATTTACACACACGCTGTAGTATGTGTAAACTATAATAATATAATAATATTAGCTCAGACGACCTAGCTCGGCAGGAATGCACCGGACACTTGCTACGACGACGACGACGACATCGGAATTACAGATTCGAACGGCGGCGGTGGCGAGATCGGAACAATTATTATTGTACGTAGAGCATAATAATATTATAGTCATGTGGGGAAAGAACACGGAGAATAGGAGGAGGAGGACGGGGTATACAACCGAACGAATACGATCTACTGCAGAAGACGTACTTTTATTATTATTATTATTATTATTATTATTATTGTGTTATTGCTGCCCGTTCGTACCTCTATATATGTGTAGTGAGGGAAACGTGCAGACGGCGGGGGAGAAAAGAAGTCTTCTCTATTCGATTAAATACAACAAACGACCGACCGTCAGCGACGACGACGACGATGGCGGCGGTAAGAATGAAAAGTAAATAAAAAGGACACAGAAGTCTGCCGCGGCCGCCGCCCTCGATGCGATATAGTAATTGTCACCGGACGAGAAAACTATCGACGCTACGTCGACGGTCTGGGCAGTGGTTCTCGGTATGTATACTTAGCGTGTGCTGTTATTATTATCACACACAACTGCAGCAGTGTGCGTAATTTACAAGTGATATTTTATATAATATCGTGTTTGATTTGCACACGACCAAAAGAAACGCGGACGTGGTGGATACGACGTCATGTCCGTACGGATATATCGTATAGAAAAATATGCTATCAGTGACCCGACTTCGCCAAAACCAACAGAATGAATGTGAACATATCATTATATAAAATGTTGCCCAGCTACACACTATATCGGTGTTTATCGGTTCGAGCGCGTACCTCGGTAGTTGTAATTAACGCGGGCAAATCGACAAAGGTGTAATTAATTGGCTATATAATATTATGTGCGCTAATTAGACCGAGACGGGGGGAAATCCTGCTTTTCGAATTGGATACCGGGCGTAGATGTTGTCGAATGCGGTTCAGGTAAATACTCTTAACTAAACCATGTTATCTCTGAGATCGAGTAGTTTTAGATTTCTAAATATAAGTATCGAACACATTGTGCGCCCTAACCTGAAGTATACACAGTTACGAATGTTACGATTGCTGGTATTAAGATATTTTTACTTATTTTCCGTAGTTGTACTGTACAGAAGTGTACATAGTTACAATTCTTTGTATAAAGATGTTTAATTACAATTGTTGATATTAAGATAATAACAATGTGTGTGAGTATTTAATATATATTCATATTAGTCAAAATATACTAGCAAAATATTAGGGTTACCAAATTTTGTATAAATTCTATTTGTAATTATAGTATATTCCGTTGTAGTAAAATACGTTTGAACACCGGGAATTCAGTACGCTTGCAGAAAAAGCTTTTCTAACTCGTTTCAATCTAAAGCCAATAGCTATACCACCATACTGAAATC
>NC_042495.1:9282623-9284128 GCF_005508785.2 Acyrthosiphon pisum | reverse complement strand
CGTATATCATCTAACTGAGTTTGTGCTTGGAATTGATTTATTTCCATAGACTCTAAACGATGTATTATATTTGTATTTTGTAATACTAAAGTATCTATTTTTTTGTCTCTGCTGCTTATCTCGTCTTCATATCTTCTTTGACTTATTTTACGAATACCTGGTATTAATTCAGTATATACATACATTTGAAAATTTTCAGCAGATTTTAATCTTGAATTCATAACTAATGAATACAGTCCAGGCTCATTTATATAAATTTCCTTGCCTTCATTATATCCTAAAGAGGTGGGAGACACCGTGTCTCCCACCTTTATAATTTCATTTAAATATTTTTTAAAAATAGATGATATTCTTTGTAATGTTTTTTTAGTAGATATACCTTCATATCCTAAAATTGTCATAAGATCCTTTGCTCTAAACCAAGGTTGATCTACAGTTCCTACAATTTTTATAGTTATGTTGTCAAAAGAAAATATAGTATTAAAATTACTCACGAATCCATCACACAAATCTTGGTTAGATAGAGTTTTAACTTTATTAGTTTCCAAATTATTATTTATTGAATTCATTGCAGATTCATTTAAATATAAAAAAATATTCAACAAACTCAATTTCTTTATTTAGTATCTAGCAAATTGGAATATAACACCTAATAATGTAATATATTTTCAGGAACATGTTAATTAATAATATTATTTATCACCAATATATTTTACAAGCAATGTTCAAGTTTTCCAGCAATCCTAACTTCTGAGATATTAAGATCAAATCTCAAAATCTATGTTTCAACAACTCAAACACTTTCCAACACCTCAACAACTCAACAATTTTTCCATTGGCTCAGCAACTCAACTTTCACAACACCTCAACACATATAATTTAAATCTCTGTTTTTTAAAAAAAATTTGTATAACTTTTAAAATCTAAAGCAAAATTGTGTATAAGTAATGTTTTAAAAATTGTATAACTTTTAAAATCTGAAGCATTGTGTGCAAAGGATCGGAGAATCGAAATGCAATAAAAATATATTATCAGAGTATGTAACAATTCGATTACACTGAGAAAGTAGTAGTTAGATCAATTGAGAACAATTCTATTAAAAAATAAAAATCTCAATACACTAATTAGAAATCAAAATCAAAAATATTAGAAAAATATATAATAATAACATGTCCCCATTTGGGTGAGTGTTAAATATCAATTTCTTTTTAATACATTTTTTGCATTTAGATTTTTATTTTTAATAGAACAATTATATTAAAAAATATTTTAATTATTATTGCAATTGGATTTTTAGAAAAATATTTTGGGCGGATCATGGCATTTCAATTTTTAATTATTAATATCATAAGTTTTGTGAAAAATATTTTAATTATTATTGCAATTAGATTTGTGAAAAAATATTTTAATTATTATTGCATTTCGATTTTTATTTTTAATAATTAAGTTTTGCGGAAAATATTTTAATTATTATTGCATTTCATAAGTTTTGCGAAAATATTTTA
>NC_042495.1:9266770-9282573 GCF_005508785.2 Acyrthosiphon pisum | reverse complement strand
TCATCATCAATATAGGTACACAATGATCGTAAAACGAGAAACAATAAATTTGGTTCGCGGTGTTTGTCTTTAACCAAAAAAAATACGCGAGACGGTAGTAAAAACACAAAATCGACCGCCCATATATAAAATATCACGAAGCGGTATAATATATTATATTGTATATCTAATAATAATATGTTGTTTTGGATTTAATGGAAAAACAAAATAATAAGAAACCGCAGTTAAAATATCCAACGAGAAATTTGAGGGCCTCCAGTGCGTTATTATTATAGCTCCCGTTTTTTTTTTTTGTGCACAATATAAAACAATATTTATTATATATAGATATTACTTATAAAAATAGGAGAACGCTATAAAAATAATAAGGCCAATACACAGAGTATACGTAATATAACACGCAAACGACTGAAGAAAATTATATATTATATCGACGAGAAACGTCGTAAAACTGTGACGTATATATATGATGTACCTATATATATTATGTACAAGTTATAAAATCCTCGGAGAATCAAATGCGCGCTGGACATCGTGGTAGGTATATAATATATATAAAAACGAGGCAACTTACGAGAGTTTTTACGCACCGTATACCTATATATATAATCTATGTATACCGGTCGGACGAAAAGATTTAGTATACTGTTAGATAATATTATATATATACCGTGAGTCCACGAATAAACAGAGTACATAGAAAAAGTGTGTTGCGCATGCGCAAAAGACAAGAGTTAAAAAATTGTAAGTCGACTTACACGATAATAGGACAATATTAATGGACCATTGATGAATCAATAGTTTAGTCTCATGTCCCGCAAACAGAATTAAAAGATATGTGTATTGGGTATTGACTAATATACAAGTAATTGAGTTATAGAGTGTATACCATGTTTCTGTGGAAAATAACAACTGTCGTATTTACGTAACAAATATATTCTTTATACAGTTTTTACGGGCCTCCGATGACCTATATTTCGCCAAATCAAATAAATATATTTATCGTACGTAATCATTATTGTAAACCGCGGTAGATAATATACCCGTTATAATATTATATTGTATGCGGCGACGGATATACTGCAGGAATGACCCATGACGTCCGGCCCACCGGAGTGCGCCTTTGCTGCAGAATAGGATAAAATTATTGTAAAGGGCTTTCGTGCGGGTCGAAAGGTCACGGCGCGCATTTATCTTGCGACTATAATATAAAATATATAATGCGTATACGTATAATGGCACAGAGTCACGACGAGGCAGAGGAAGTGTAATTTTGCCGAAAATTTAGAAGTGTCAACGGGTGGCGGCCTGCGTGCTTAGGGCGATGTCGACGGGCAAGAATCGTACGTTATACTAAGCGGAATAAAACATACATAATGTCAGAATATATATTATATAAGGTCCAAGAGACCTGCTGTAGCACCGAATATGTCGTGCTGTGAAACATATATAATAACGGTACATCGGTATATGACGGTTCCTTTTCTGCAATGGAATCATACTGCAGTGGATTCATATATAATGTATATTATTATGTAAAATTATATAATAACAGAACTTAGTTTGTTTCTGGGGGGGGGGGGGGGGGGTGTATTGAACTGTTAAAAGCGATTACGTCGTGGCGAAAATGAAGGTTTTTTTGGATTTTATTTTTAAATTAACTATTAGGGCCTATATAATATATGTTGTATCAATATTATTATTTTAAAATAAATCAATTGATATAATATAGTGATCAACCACAAACAACGTACCTATCACCTATCATATTTTGATGATATCACAGATGTGTAAATACGCGTTTAATAATGTTAAATTGTTAATGTATGGATAGCTCAAACGTATAATACAATATAAATTTAAAGATTATCCGTGTGGTAAATAGTAATTAATAATTATAAGTTAAGGTATGAGGGAAGGGATGAGAGGGCAAGGCTAATGCATTTGATCAAATGTTGTCATATTTTGAAATATGTTATATACAGTTTACTTTAAAACTACATATTTAAATTTTTTTAATTTTCTAGTTGATAAATATATTTTCTCCTTCTTTTGGTTATAAGAGTAAAATAGTAATATTTATCATTTGGAATCGTATCTAGAAACTTTAAACCAATAGGTATACCTATGTGTACGACGCGTGGCGTACGTATTCCTATAATTATTATTTGAGGTTTTTTTTTATTAATGAATAGTATTTTGGTTAATTTTTCCTTGTTCTGTAGGGCTGATTTTAATATTTAATTTAATTTGTTTTAAAGACATAATATCGACTAAAATTTGTAGATACTAATAATAGTTCGAATAATTCATTTGAAGCTGCAAAAGTTTTAGGTTTGCTTCTGATTATGTTTATTAATTTTTTTCGATCAATTTTGTTGACAATATACTTAGACTATAAGGATTTCAACCTTAGATGTAAAATACCTTTACGCGCATATAATAAATATAATATAATTTTCATGGTAATGACGCGGCGACCGGCTGTAATATGCACATAAAACACGATTGGCGTCAAGTCCTGTCACTATTGCAATCGGCGCCGACGCCGCCGCCGCCGACGACGACCGGAACCTTTAAACGCGGTAATATTTACTCGGGACAAACGCTACACATGTACACACATTGATACTTTGTTGCATATATTATTATTATATGTTCTGTCGTCGACTATACAGGTACGGCCCCGACGTTCGGCGATAAAGAAACCCGAACGTGTGGGTAAACCATTAAAATATTAAATAATATATGTTATTATATGTATATAGGTGTAAATGTTAATAGTCTCGACTTATATTGTATATCTGCAGTTGTACATAACATAATATAATATAATAATATACGTATACGTGATATTTTGTCACGTCGCACCGCCTCGCCCGCACGCATATAAGTGAGTCGCGTAGTCGGCTCTTAAACGCCCGCGACGGCCATCGAACGAGTTAGGTTAGGTGAACAACAGTGTGATAAATATAATATTGTGCTAGGGCAGAGTACTATGTTATGCCTTATAACGATCGAATAAATAAAAATGTATTAGATTATTATATGTATGCAGATGTGCACAAAAATCCACAAAATATGCCCTGAAAAATAAAAAGCTAGGTAATGAATTCTAGTAGGTACACATGGTGTAACAGAAAGACCCGCGAACAAATGAAATGACTTTTGTTCTTATCAATATTTAAACATTTTTTTTTTATATACAAAATGTATAGATGTCTGCGTTACAAGTAGGTACAGTATAAAATTTTGGAAAAATTCAAAATAACTGATTTATAAATATAATTTTTATACAAATTTTGATGGTAAAATGATTGTTTAGTAAAGTAGTTTCTTTTTTAAAATTTTTTAAATATAAATATTTTTTTGGAATTAACTTATTTGAAACATAATAATTTTTTTCATAATGTCCTAATTGGGAATTACCTTATACACATTAATATATATTTCTTAAATTATTTACTATCAATATATTTTTTAAATTGTTGTCATACGTTTAACTAGTACCTATCAATTGTTATTTTTATTTGTCAGTTCTCTCTGTTACACCCTGTATAGTAGTATACCTTGCAATATTCACTGAAAGTGACGAACTTTAAAATAAATATATTTATAATGTAACTGTCTAATAATATTATATATTAAAAGAAAAATAATTAAAAATTTTCTCTCGCAGATAACGGAAAATGTTGCTAACATTTAATCAGTAAATCAAAACGTAAAATATTTAGTCCTATATTTGCAATACTTTATTTTAAAAAATAAACCTAAAATATACAAATATACGTTAAAAATGGACGGAATCCTTAAGACCCATATCTAATATTAAATGTATATATATATATTTTTTTAATTTCGGACATTCTGCAATCTACATGCATATATAATGTATTAATGTGGTACGTATAATTAGTGATGACGTTATAATTTATTTACACAATAAGAAGACTTGAATGCGTGGGGGAAGAACCATATCGTTCAGTGACGGCATTTTTCGTGAATTATAGTATTTTCATTTCTAAATTTAACTTTAGTATTCTACATAATATAATATTACACATATTATAGTGCAGTCGTCGGGTCAACGTGAAACCATTTTGGTATAAACCTGCAGCTATGTTTTATTGACGCAAAGGCATATAAAAAATATATAAATAAATATATCTGCACACTATATCATCATATTGAAATATTAAATACATTATAATATCTGCGTTATAATTTATATAACACTAAATATACGTTTGATGTGAATAATATTCGTCGGCATATCGTATAATATGTATATCGCCATTTTCGGTCACGCGAGAGACGGCAGACCATATTGTAATAAAGACGATTTTTTTTATACAACATCATACAAATCACCGGACACGCGTATAATTTTCGCGCTGGGCGTATGTATATTGGATGAAATAATAATAATAATAATAAGTAATAACTAATAAGTAATAATAATAATATAACGATTCGCCGTAGTCCCCGAACTAGTTGTAGCGCTGCACAATCTGCAAGTCGACTATTACGGCCATCACCCGGTGGACTGTTTTTGTATAATAATAATATGATTCGTGGTCGATTTTTTTCGTTGGGGTGGGGAGGGGGACACCCGTGGGCGAACGAATTACAAACGAAAACATTAATATTTTCGTACTCGAGGGACGCGGCAAAAACGTGAACGTGTTAACGTATCAAATTACGGACGTCAAAAGTTTAACACGTCTTTAAACGTTTTTTATAGGGACGACCGACCGTCGTCGTTTTGGCGCTCGACCGGAGTCCGCCGCGCAGATGCATATAATAATGTCTAATAATAATAATAATAAGTAAGTACCTATACGCTGCGGATATTACACATAATAATATTATTATACTGCTATATGACGGGTACAACTACGGCAACATGAAAAAAAAAAGAAATAGTAAAAATAAAAAAGGTATAACCACAAACGCGTCACGGTGATAATTATTGTCCAAAGATAAAAAACAAAATGTAAATACGACGATGACCGGATGGCACATTATTATTACACGAGCATATATTGGAGGACGAAATTGCAATAATAATACGCGTGTGAGGCGAACTTAGCGTGATGGCAATAAAAAGTCTTGTAAGTAAATTATAAAAAAATAAATATACTAATGTACGAGTAATATTATTATTATTTACGGTGTGGTAAGACATCATTTGCGAACGGTCGTCGTCGTTGTTACAGCAATCGTCGTCGGACCGTCATCGCGGATCAAATGCGGCGAGGAATTTATGCATAATATGTAATAATCAGAGATAAATAATGATCATCCACCACCTGAGGGGCATATTTTATATGCTTCGTACACATATAATGAAAACATTATGTCTTTTTATTGCTGCACAGGTCATCGCGGCATATTTTGCATAAATGCGATTCACGCGAAAAAGCGTCACTTAATTTATACGCGATACTATTTTAAGGTAGAATCCGCGGAGCGCTCTTCAATCAAATCATTTGAAATACGAGAATGTTCGGAATATAATACCGCTTACCTACAGGGACCATACTATACTACTCAAATCGACCGCCAAAATGACATCTTTGAGACAAGTACCTATTATACCTACCTACAAGTTTTAAACGGTCAACCAGCAGCAGAATTATGTGCTCAAAGAAACTGAAGCTTCTGCGAGGAATACCAGTAATACCACCTCACTATAATAAAGTACACTTAGTACGAATTCCTGATTAGATACCATATCGAGTAAAATTTAAAATTCTTCGAAAATTGTATACGTATCATGTACAATTCTTCAAATAATGAATTACGGGAGACGCATACATTTCAAGATTTTGAATTCGCACGAACCAGTTCACTAGAATTGTATGCCTACTGCGAACGAATAATCTTGAATTCAGAGAAAAAGAAATATATAATATAGGTTCTCGATGATTTGTTAAATCATTGCTATATTACATATAACTAGTTTGACAATATTTTGCTTATTTTTTCTCTAATTTTTTTGGAATAACTCATAAGTGCACCTAGGTATTATTACATATATTATTACGGGATGATTAAAATAAATATATATAAGTATTGAAAAAAAATAGAATTTGAAATGTGTTTGACAGTCTCCGTGCCGATTTGACATGAAATGTGTATTGGATATTATTGGACGCAGCCTAAGAATATATTTTCATATACGCCAAATCATAATACTCATATATGTCAGGAGGAGTATATAATACATATAAAAATAGTACATATACAGGTAAACGCTTAAACTTGTCATTGGTGTATAATTTAAAAAAAAAATATGTATCTACTTCATGTTAAATTTAGTATAATTAACAATTATTGTTTCAAGAACTGACAAAAATATTATAGGCACTTGCTCATAAAAAATGACTATAATATATTTAATAACACATTAAAACCTCCCTCTAACAGACCCGCTATAAGACCGAAATCTCTTTGGAACTGAAAATGACTAGGTAGGTACTGCAGGTCTATATACCGTATTTTTAGTCTCCCTATAACGAAAACTCCTTTTCAGCAGAAAAATCGGTTGGTACCGAGTGATTCCGTTATAAAGTTTTACTGTAATATGTAGGTATTGTAAAGTACTTATGTAAAAAACGTACAGTATTTGATTTTAAAGAATAAAACAATACTAACGGGTAAGTCGTCGACCTTATACGTAATAACATATACACACACGTATCAATTACAAGTCGCGCGCAACAAGTGGGTAACGGAGGACGTACCGAAAACTATAACAATATAATATATGTATAAATACGTCATATAATACGATCGTCGTCAATTTAGCGTCACCCAACCCGCGCACACGTAATATTATTCCTATATAATTTTATATTATCATCATCGTTATTGTTATTACATGCTTCAAAATATATAATTTAATTCCACAATCGACTTAATTATATAAGACATATACATCGATGTCTCTAATAATACGCAGGTATACGCGCTACGACAACATCAGTTATGATATATCTGTATACGCATACCGGGTGATCTATTTGACACAAGTCACTCATAACATTTTTTTAAAAATTGTTTACGTTTTTTAATGACAATGACCATTTTTAATTTCTTAATGCAAAGCAGAATATTTCTGTTAAATTTTGGACAAGCAGTTAATGACGAAAGTCATATAATTATTTTAAGTTTATATGAGCAGATGAGCGGTATAGTACGCTCCTCAAATTTGAGTCCACTACTATACTCAATACTTTAAATACTTATAAGTTATAATTTATAAGCTTGTAACTAATAAACGATCCATCACTTGTCCAATATTTGATTTTATAGATCAAAATACTCCAAATAATATTCTGCTAAGGGATATGAAATTAAAAATTTATTTTATAGTTCAAAGGAGTAAAAACTTAAATAAATTATATCCATAAAAAATAATTATAGTGATATAATAATTATTTAATATAATGATACTATTTTTTCCTAAAAGCGTAGTTTTGTTAAACGATGTAAAATAAACGATTTCAAAAACGTTAATGTTATCTGAAGGAACGAGTGTCTCACATGAAATAGATCACCCCGTATAGTGTGTACACATTCGTTTAATATATTATTATTATTATAATAATATATCGTACGCCGCCGTGTTCCGGTCTGGCGTTTCGCCTGCCGCGCCGTCTTGACGCGTTGCGTGCGCCGAGCAGGACGACTCATCCGGCAGTAGAAAGACTTCATTACACACGATATTTTGTCCCACGTCGGAGCGGGGAGTGCTTTCGATTTATTAATATTATTATCGTACGCGGACTCCAGAATGGGCGTGGTGAGGGGGGGGGAGGAGGGGGCGGCGGAAAAACGACAAAATGTATATTATAGGTAGGCACCTATACTATGTACGAGACGCGTCGGGGGACCGCATGCTGTCCCAAACATAAATAACACCTATAATATAAAATAATATTATAATATTATTATTAAATGTACGCGCAGTACGCGCACACTGCACATATTTACGTCTGTAAATATATAATATGAATATAATGTTATATACGTGTGATGTAGGCATGGCATTAAAACGACGACACGCGGAAGAGACTCGCGCGGAGAAGCGTACTGCAGCGCACATACGCGCTTGTGAAGCGTATATATATATGGGTAGGTCTCGACGTGTGCGTGTGCGTACGAGTTTCTTTTTTGCCGTCATAGTTATTATTATTTTTTTTTTCCCCGTGTAAATATTATCATAATAATAATATTCAATGATGCGATCGTTGCCGCGGCGCGTTATTTATACCCGTTGTTTTAAATCTGGTCCCCGCGCAGCAGCGGTAGCATAATTTATACCGTCGGCCGGACAATGGCCGGAGGTGGACTTTGGGCGGCGGCAGCGGAGTGACGGTGGGTGGGGGGGGGGGATCGAGAGAGTCGTAGTCGCGAACTCGCGACACGAAATTTCCGACTTCCCCCGCTGCGAGCCGAATATGATCCGCCTGCATATGAACGGGATGACACTGTCGGCCGTCGTTTTTCCGCCTCAAGTTTCGTACATAATAATAATATTACTATTATTTATTTACATATTATTCAGCTATCATTATCGCGAGGTAGGCGCATCGTATGCTATATTATATAGGTACATGTTGTATGTACAGGTGTAAAATATCGGCTGATGAATTACATATTATGACTTCGTGGGCGGCGCTGTAGCACGCGGAGTACAAGTCTCTGAAACTCGCGCCCTATGACCGTATAACCTAGATAAAGCCAGAAAAGTCGAGTGTACCTACAGCGTCTTTATAGTGGCACGTCTCGAGAAACTGAAGTTTTTCTTAACATCTTCGCACAGTGTGTTTCAGTGGTGTAATATTATACAATATACAAATGCGGGACGTCATATACTCTATACGATATAAGCTGTGCATTGCTTACCTAATGCCGCAGAAGGCCTGCACGAATGATTACCGCGGTACACCCACGGTACAAACATACTCGTTTTCGTATTTCACAACACTTATAATTATATTTATATTGATTTCTTAAGGGTGGAAAGGGTTAAGCGCATCGTTTGAAATCGATTGCATAACATTTCAAGGATCCGCGGCGGATAGTCACATCTCACCACAGTGGCCAATGTAAATAATTAAAATGTCAAATTCAGTAATTATATCTATGTACATAAAATACAAACACGTCAAAATTTGATAACTTAAATTCTTGTAAAGTTCAAACTGTAGTACAGAAAATTAATCAATTTAATTCCAAGAATATATTTTATTGACAACCAGCGGCTAAACGATTTTACATCATTTAAGTATATAATATTATGCTTATAAACATGAAATAATATTAATATTACAGAAACGTTAAAACGCGTCATTATCATTTTTCACTATACCTATACCAATAGGTACCGCAATGCATATGGCACAAGTGCAAGCAGGAAATATAGACAAAGTACAAAACGTTATATCGGTTGTTAAATTATTGCAAAATCTATATTATTTATTATTATTGTTTCATTAAATTTAAAACGTACGTTCGTGTTGACCTATCATGGCGGCGGTGCAGTAATATATACGCAGACGCTGCAGTTGCATTTATTAACTACAACTATTGGGTCTCGAACGCATCGAAGTGTAACTTTCCGCTTCGGAAGTGGCCAACAACGGGAGGCGGATCCCATCGGAGACCAGTGTGGTAATTTTCCCCCGTTAGTTTATTTTTTTTACACGTTTAACTTCATCGCGATCCTATATTATAATATATATATATTAAATTATATTACGTTCTAAGAGAAACGCTACAACAATAAAAGCGATCTTTATTTCGTATAATACACGATGGTAAATCCGGTAAGGAATCGCGCAATGACCTGGAAACGACACGAGCGGAATAATAATATTCGCTGTTTTCAAATCGGCGTGTAAAAAAAAAGAAACTATCTTATATCCAACGAGTTTTTGAAGATTTCTTATATTATGCATCACGCCATTGCGAAAACGTAGGTCCCTCTATACCTATCTACATCTCGTGATAACAGTGCGTGTATGTCGTAGATTCCGTTTACACAGAATAATAATAATATTATATTAACGACTGCCGAATAGTGCGGTATACATTATAATAATATATTATAATATATACGCGAGTATAAATGTACATTCCGTGTAAGTATATACAATTTTATCGGTTTCCATCGCGAGATTGACGTTTAAAGCGTTTACAACGACAAAACAAATTCAGACCGAAGTACATATACGTACGAATTCGGAATCTTTGATCTCAATATAATAAAAAGCGCAGAGCAGACGGCTACTATCTTGTTCTTATATAATATAAAACCAGACGGATGGTTTTTTTATTTCATTATGAACAAAAAGGCGAAAAGAATCTCGCGAATTCTGCCGTGTCGTCGGCAAGTGCAGAATATTACGCGTTCGCCGTACATGTCAAACAAGAGACAATCGTCGCAGTGTCCATACATACATAGGTACATAAATACACATATATATATATATATATATATATATGTGTACTTACATACATAAATACATACATACATATATATATATATGTGTGTGTACTTACATACATATATACACGTTGTATATTGTAAATTATACCACACTGCCGTACACCATTGAACCGTCCTTATAACACATGTTCGCCGCTGTAATGCGCCGCGTTTATAAGCGAATACGGTCTAAATAAAAAAAAGGAAATAATAATAATAAAAAGTCGTCCGTGGTTTCAGGGCACAGCCGGAGCATCACATATACACATAAGACTGCATAGGCGAACCGAACCACGTCCCGTGACATTACTACATTGAATGTAAATTTGTACGTAATATAGGTATATAATATTATAATATACACGAGACGGAGGCGCTCTGAAAACACCGGCACAATCGAAAACGCTATAGCGGTCGCCGCCATTATACGAAAGTATATTGTATAATAATTTATAATACGGTCGAAACTGCAGCTGTAGTTGCGCGAAGGTAAACGTGAATTTTCGTTCGAAGCGACAACTCCACAAATTGAAAAAGTTCGTAAACACTGCACTCGGGGCGGGTGACCATATAATGATAACAATATACAGAACTCTGCCCCATCTGATGCTGCAGTTGTGGATGCATACGAACCGAGTCTTCCAAACAAAAGCTTTTAGAGAGACATGTGGAATTAAAAATATAATGCTAAATTAGTCCATGTGATGTTATTATAATTCGGTAGTTTAAAATAATTAATAGGTACCTAAATAGTTAATTAAATCGAATGGTTAGGTTTTGGTAAAATTGGTAAAAAAACTTAAGTGATAGAACACTTTGTATATGCATATTCAAATGTATTGTTATTTTTATTGTTGATATTATAACAACTAAATATTTTATATATATATGTTTCGTATCGTACATTTAACGATATGTTTACAAATTGATAAATGTTTGGATGGGGCGTGGAATCAGGAATGAAAATAGACACTCACGACTGTAGTTATAGAGGCCCACATCTTAGGAGGATAATGTGCGAGCTTTCGGATATGACATTTTCTAAAACATATACCTATATGTAGACCGAAGTAAAGCTTCTACTCGGTCATTTGGAGGTTATATTTATATTTTATATAGTCTTCTCAAGTTTTATAATTTTTCCCAATCACAGACTCAATCAAGTACCTTTATCATTTTACCCCGTTCAGGTATATCATATTATATGGTACTCTATTGTGGCATGTGTACCGACGCAGTTGTTGATGAAAAACAACGTATGAAACGAAAATATTTATTCAGATAACCGTTGCATCACCATTCACAACAAAAGTGCGTTTAATATAATATAGCCGTCGTGTAGTTGTAGGTGGGTAGCGGTGGGACTTAAACGGACGTCGCGACTGACCGGCCGGCCGGCGATAGACATCGCGCCGCGGACCCGCATTTTTCGCCGCGGCGGGGAAAATACGAGCGCGCTACGTGTGGATTATAATTACGCCACCGCCGAGAGGAGAACAAAAAAATATTACAACTACATTTTTCGAATTCTAAGAGATTAACGATGGCGACATTGAAACGCGTCGTGTATATACGCGCACGTACCGGCCGCGCACTGATAACGAGATAAAATATAAAAAAGGACGGCGGCGATGTTACCATAGTATAATAATAATAATAATATAAAATATAATATTATAATGCCTCTGCAGCCGTCACTGCCACTGCACACACATCGTATACGTAGGTGACACTCTGGATGTCGTGTAATTTTATTCACAAGTGTGTATTCTGTGTGTGTACAATATTATGTATGTATATGTGTGTATAAATAATTTTATAATAATATATTATGCGAGAATAGCCGCTTGATGTGTGTATTTATAATATTATAATATCCTTATCCCGCGACGCTCTTGTCTTATACAGAATGCGGATTACGACGACGAATATATAGATATAAGGAACGGAAAGAATATTATTATAATATCTAATATGATAGAAGCTGCAGTGGACGTATTATAATAATAATAATAATAATAATAAAAATAATATGTGCAGCAACACTGCAGCAGCAATAGCGGTGATTATAAGATAATAAAGTAAATGAAGCGAATTAATTCCGATACAGCGAGTGTCCTCCCACGAGCGGGTGCGTATATAGAATGTCACACAGTTCGTTCTATATTATGTTACACGTCGTGATATATATATATATTATATAACTACAGCAATACACACACAGAAAATAATAGGAGAGAATCAATTATTCGATTCGAAGACGAATATCATAAGGATGCAGTGATCGTTCTATATTTTTCTTGTGGGAGACTATGTAGGAATATGACCACTGCGTCCTTACGAAATGTTCAAATTTTGCAATTGGGGAGCTGGTGAAATGCACGTTAGTTAGGACTTTGAACGAGAGCAGCTTTCAGTCAGTCATTTCGTACAGAGAATATCGACTTCAAATTAGAATTCGGCGCCCCTGATGAGATAGTTTCGATACAACCGTAAAAAGTCACACGATAATAAAATTAAAATAAAACTGTTTCTTATATGAGTGTATATTAGGCACATATAGCAGACAGGACCAAGGCGACTTACCACTTATTCCTGTATTAAATAATTAAATGAGAAAACGACAAAACACGTGGGCTCCCCTGTTGTATATATGGGTCAAAATATAAGAAATAATATTATATGAGTCGTAAATATATATATTATATTATTATTATACACTTAAAATAATACGGGCGGCAATTTTTAATCGGTTTGCCGAGACTATAACGCATTATACGTTTCATCGCCCGTAACCATAAAAATAAAAAAAAAACATTGTAAAAAACAGTATTCATGGTATAAATATATAGGTATATAAATAAATCTGAGTGTGTGTATGAACAGCGGCGCGTCTCGAGAGGATTTATGGTAAAGAGACGTGTTTAAACAATATTACAGTGTCAATCACAACTTGACTAATTGTTTTCAGGCCGTCGGAGAACAATAATTATTATTGTTCGACCCGTCCTGCAGAGCTTCTCAAGACCAAATCGACGGTCAAGCGCGTCCTCCTATCACAGGCGCGCAATAATATTATAATAATATGAATAATATTATTATGCTGTACACGCGACTACTTTGCGGGACACCACGCCTACGCGATAACCACGCCGTTCGCGGGCTAATAATATATTATGTATTTTCTCTCTTTATTACGACGGAAATGGACACTTTTTAATTTTTATTTGTCTTCACCGTTAAATGAAAACGCTGTGCCTGTGGGAAAACTCGAAATCAATGTTACGACTTCACACGTCTTATCGGGGAGGAGCCGTATAATATTTTTGGCGCCGCGGAGGTCTGCAGTATAGTACGTATTGGGTCAATATGAGAGGAAATAAATAATAATCACTGTTGTTATAATTCACTATAATATGCAAGTTGATTCAACAAGCATGATGCTCATACCTATTTTTCTTTAAATAGTAAATGCATTAAAAAACTTATTTATTGAATTCTTAAGCCCCGTATTTTCAATTGATTAAATTGTTTGTACCATTTAAACCTTAAGGAGTGTTCCGTGGCGATACAAACTTATTTTTTAATGATAATTTATACCTTTTTTACGGTAACCTGTTGAACAGATGATTTTGTTTGAAAATATTGATGATGTATATACCTACTATACATCAACAAAAAATAAATTGGTATCGCCAAAAAACACACCATAGATTGAATAAAAAATCTGATTTTTAAAAACATGCTCCTTAAAGTAATGTGTATATTTAACAATTCCCAAAATCAAAATTTGAATAAATCTGTTATTAAAGTAATGACGAGGGTGAGCATGCTTGTCGAATCACCCTGTACAAGCAATACGCTTAGGGGTAGATTTAATGTTGTAATGCGATGGCATCATACATTTTAATAAAAATTATATAAAAAAAAGATTAATATTTAAGCTGCACGAGAAAGAAGGGGAAAAGGAGCCCCATATCGTGGTAAACTTCTTTACAGCGCCTACAGCTATATAATAATAAATTATGTTAAAATATTGTGCGAAAAGTCCGAAAAGGAAGACATTTGAAATAAGTGCATATAATCTGTGTACGCGACATCTGCAAAGCGTCTAAAAAATACCAGACAATCGGAGGCATATGACATGCGAGTACTTTTATAATATACGAATAGCGTGGTAAACGGTCGTCCTGCGCACTGGAAAAACACAGATGCGGAAAATAAATAATTAAACGACGAAGGCGAGCACGTTGTATAAATCACCTGTGAATCGAGTAATCCAGTGGTAGTGGCCTTTGAAGCGGCGTGTGCGGTTCTCCTAACAGTCCTGTAACCGCTTCCTCCACTATACCGAGTACACGGTAGCTCTTCCTATACCGATATATTATATCATTTTTATGTGTACGCTCGCCTACCTATATAGATATACAAACATAATAATATCATGCTCGCCGACGAAGAGTCGCACTACTGTATATATTGTCACGTGAAACGTATCTATATGTATATACAGGTATATTCAGGGCAAACCAGATGCACCTGTACATATATAATATAATATATTATTGTACTATATTATATAGGTATTATTATTATCATAACGTTGTGCGGCGGTAATGAATAATATACGGCGGCAGTGTGTTAAAAGTATATATTATCCATATATGAGTGTTAGTGTTTCGAACATATTATATAGTATTACGTGCAGCGGAGAAACGACGACGCGACGACGAGAGAGGGGAAGAGGCAACTACGGTGTATACTATATAGTATATATTATATATATATAATATATACTATATAGTATATATTATATATATATAATATATTATACTCACACTGCGGGGGGAGGGAAAACCGATGCGAATCTCTGCAACAAATTTCCCGGCCGTTTTGTGTGCATTATAATAATATGTATACCTCTATACGCGTATATAATGGACAATCTGGCGACATAAATAACGCCAACGGCGGCAGCACGAGCAGGAGCAATCTCGCCGAAGATGTCGTAAAGGCATACATTGTGCGGTGTGTACTTATATATACACGTCCCCAGGTTAACTTATCCTATACCGGGCTGGTACCAGACATCACTTGCACGGGCGCGCGTGCAGACGTCGTCGTATTAATTGCGTAACGTAGGTAGGTCGGGTAGGTACGCGTGTGTCGTGTTTGTATGTATATATGTATCGAAGAAGACGAGGTATCGACGTACCATGTAATAAAATACGCGAATGTACTAACTACGTACTACGATTTTAATATATATTATAAAAGGTATAGTATATTAGATAGGTACTTA
>NC_042495.1:9265655-9266670 GCF_005508785.2 Acyrthosiphon pisum | reverse complement strand
GTGGATGTCGCTCTGCTGTACAGTAGGTTACAAGTGGGTTACTGTAATGGATGGAATTAAATTTGAATCCAATGATATTATATCATTGTATACGAAAAACGATTCTGAACGGAGATGATTTGTCAGTCTAGGATATATTATTTTTAAAGAAAAACTTATGGAGAACCTTGTACCAAATTTTAAAAACTTAGTTATAAAAGAAAAAAATTTTACGATTTTTCAACCACTAAATTACTTGCAAATTTTCGCAATTTTGACATATTTCGTATAAATTTGAACTTTAAATGCTTATAAATAAAAATTGTGACAATGTATTCCTTTTATTTTGCAACTGCTATTGTAAAAATATGTTAGGAGCCTTGTATTAAATTTCCAAATCTTAGAATTAAAAAGAAAAACTTTTATGAATTTCTGTCTAAGATAATTTGAACATTGCCGTAATTTTTACGTATTTAGTCAAAATTTGAACTTTAAATGCTTATAAAAAAAAATTGTGACTAACGATTTTGGATTTTTTTTTATCACTGTGAGAACAACTTATAAGAAACCTTGTATTAAATTTTCAAAGTTTTCTATCCAACCAAAAATTTTTTATCGTTATTTTAAAAAAAAATACTTAGAAAAATTGAAAATTTCATTTGTCTATAAATAGCTCAAAAAAAGTCGAAACACTTTGAAAATTTAACCCTGTATAGACAACGCTAATATAAACATCTGTTGCAAATTTCAAGTGCTTACAATAATTATTTTTTGAGTTACAGTAAAATTAAGTTTTCGTTTTTGTCAAAAATTGGTTTTGCGTAAAAATTCGCGTTTTTCCGTTATTTTTTTAAGGTTTTTCCTGCCGCTTTTGAAAAGTATTGGGAAATTTTCACTTTTGCCCCCCCAAAGTACCAACTAGATTCACTTTCCTTTCAGAAAAGGTACAACTTTTGAAAATGGAAGCATTTTTACTGCACCAAAAGTTGTCGTCAGACACAAAAAAAAAAAAAAAAAAAAAAAAAAAAACAAAAAA
>NC_042495.1:9154921-9265605 GCF_005508785.2 Acyrthosiphon pisum | reverse complement strand
TATCTAGAAGCATTCTAGGAATTCAATTAATTTTTTTCTTATTGATTTGCGTTTCTATGGAAATAAACAACGCGTTACGCAAATATGATTATAAAAAAATTGTTCTCAACGCAAAAGTGTATCTATGTTCATAATATGAAGCGGACTGCCTGTAATCCAACATGTTGCCTTAAGTTCCACAGCAGCAAGCATACTTATCAGACATTATGTTTTCTAACTTACGCATATAAAATCTCGTTTTATAAGGGGTTTTGTATAGGCAAGTTTAACGACGTTTTAAGAAAAATTTAAATCTAAATAATAATATGTAAAAAATTAATGTACGTTGTACACTTGGACTTGGAAACTACAGAACCGATCGGCACCCAATTTTACACAAATATTCATTGAGACTGGAGACATGTTCATATATAGTTTCGTTTTACGACTCTTATATTATTATATAGATTGCTATAGGATGGCTCACACATTAATTTTGTTGTGGCTCACGAAAATTTAATATTTTTCGTTTGTATATAGGGTTGCCATTAGTTACAGGAATAAAAGATGTTTGTAGCTACTATGCTTGCATTTCAAAGTACTTTCACGTATTCAAAAACTATACTCGACCAATTTTGTTGGAAATTTCAAATTGTTCTTAGAGTTTTCAGGAAAGTTTTGACTTGGCTTTTGAAGGCATCACGTATCGGTTTTTCGCAACATTTAAGTCAATTTGGTAATATTTAGTATTCTATGTTTGTCGACTTTTAGTTTTCTTTCTTTAAATGTTCAAAAAAAAACATACCTAACACTGAGAAATTTTATCTCTCACTTTCATATAACAGAAGTTCTATCTTTAAAATCGATCATTCACTCAGACTTATATTATATTGGATCTGCCTTAACGAGTATACAGCGTAAATGCTTTTATGTACCGACAATTGTCGGAATACGTCTTCTGCTATACCGCTTCTAAAAAGAGTTCAGTTTTCAATTTTTTTATTTTGTTTTATATAATCTCATGTATATACAGTTATACACCTATTATAATAATAATACGAATGGAGCTCGAATTAATATTTAATAAATCGCCTCACGGTGTTATCATTATACACATGTAGGAAATTAAAGATCCATTTAAAATATCACGACAATGACGGTGCTGGTTTGGTGAGTGTGAACCAGTATACAACTTATATATAAATCTGATCGAATTTACGCTGCAGCCAAATATATTATATATTCATTTGTTGTGTCTATATTATTATTTTTATTTATTATTATTATTATTATTATTATTGGGATTGACGAAACTATTTACCGCGCTTCCAATAATTCGGATATGAACATAATACAACATATTATTATTAAATTATTTCCATTCACGCTCTCTTAAAATTTTCAGAACCCAATTAGCATAATACAATTTAATATAAAGCCCAACCAATGTACGAACGTGCATATTACATCGTATTATCATATTATATAATAGTATTGGTACTATATATATATATAGGTACCTATATGTACTGCACACGAAAAACAATATTGTTTAAATCCGCAAACATCATAATATATACGTACACATTTGGAATTTAAACAACAACACAATATTATTATGCGAGTGCACAGCGAGATTGATCTCTCGCAGAGACATACACTACAAAACACACCTAGGTAGGTTACCACGAGTATAAATATATGTGTATTTATATTTTATATTATTATATGCAAATGTTCATGTGTGTGAAATTGTTTCAGTGGCGAAAACGGCACATCGCGGCGTCGCACGATCATTGTTACGTCGTATTATAATTTCGAAGACGATTTGCATAATTATTAATCGTGGAAAAAAAACACGGCCCAACTCATATACTTTTATCATTATACATTATAATATTATGCACGCTACGTATAATATTATGATGCGAGCAGTAGATGTGTTATCTTGGTTAATAAATAATATTCAATCACGTAGGTGAGTTTAAACAGGTAGGTAGAGGTATACTTACACACACACACACACACACACGGTTGCTACAAGTACAATGGGATTTGGATATATACCTACAAGCGCTATTTAGATACGTGTCAAAAGTTACACGCCTGAATAACTTTTAACCCGCTGAAAAACGCATCAATCTACTACAAACACGACTGCAGCACGCACGTATAGACATAACGTACACAAATAATTAACGGAAGACAATAAATTATGGACTCTCGAATTTTCCCGATACCCGTGTAACCGACCGCGCCGAATAACTTTTCGACCTTTTCGGGAAATTTAATTTAATTGAGCAACCGTGGTATAATATTATGGTATACGTCATACATTTGATGCTAACATCTTTCCGCGTGTTGAAAACTATATTATACATACCACAGTATTTATAAATTATAATGTAAAATAATATTTTATACTGTTATTATATATTTTTAACCGGCACTTTGACGCTGTGTACTGATTTGATATACATAGGAAATAGAAATAGATACTATAGTATGGTAACATTGTGCTGTACTTACCTAATACCTACTACCTATGTAATATTGTAATATGGTGCACCGGTATATATATTCAGGCAGCTGATATCGTTTATAAAAATAATATACAAACGAAAGACCGCACTGTGATGATTTAAATATTTATTATCGTACGCAGTTTTATAAGTCTCCAAAACCAAAACTAGTCGATGCGATATCATCCGTATATTATATGCAAACCACACTTGTTATTATAGACATCAGGCTTTAAATTATTATTATAGAACACTCTTGGCAAGTTAATGTATGCCATAGTTTATTAAATCGATTTTATTAAACATTCGAGTTGACTTCATCTTTACGAGCATATCATTATAAGATTGACGCGTGGTGTCTATAAAAAAAAAAATAAATAAATAAAAAGCAGAAGAAGGAAAAAAACAATAAATATTAAACCGATTGAAATGCGCGGTTCGTTGAGCCATTATAATATATTATATTAACGGCTCTGCAAGCTTACGGTTTGCACAACAATTTGTATAGTGGAGGAAAAAATGATATCGACTTTAAAGGTAGGTATATAATATTATTATGGTGTTTGTGCAGTATAACAATAGACGTCTCTGTATGTTAATATTAATAATATGCAATGCGTTAGTACCAATATAATATTATTATATTTCAAACGCGTTATTTACTGACGCGAACGTCTCTCGCGGCGGCTGCAGGAATGGAAAATAATATATAATAATAATATGGCGGCATGCGAGCACGCGTATAGTATGGGTGCGAAATAAACGCGTTGCAGCAGTGTCGAGACATTGAATCGTCTTCCATTCACAAGGTGACCGTCGGTAATATTTCATAAAAATGAGATAAAAAAAACAATCGGTCGGCAACAGACATTCTGATGGGAAGGCGTACAACTGTTGTAGTGCCGTGTCCTGGGGCGGCATTGCTTCCACGAGTTTTCTCTCAGACCACGCGACACAATATAACACACACAAACGTAATACTACACACAGTATATTCTTGTAATTTTCTGTTATTTTGCTCCAATGGAAATGATTTTTTCAATAGTAAAAAAAAATGTTTTGAAGAGATGAATACATTATTAATAGACTTCGCGAAATGAACACCTAAATCTCGCGTAGATTATTATAAGAATTAGATTTCGGTATGACGTAATATGCTTCAATCATTCTTGTAATAATATTATGTTCGCAGGACACAACAGGCCAGTTCGTTGAGCGGTTGCGTGAGTAAGTTAAAAAAAATATAATATGAAAATGGTCAAATAAGGTTTTTAATTTTTATCACTAAGTGTATAGTGTATACGCATAAAATATTATTGTGCCATTATACTTATCTAAGGACGTAAAAGATTGTTGATTTATGTGCGTACAAGTATATTTGTGCGATATAATTAAATGGTATTAATGACTATTTGAAATTTAAATTCATGGCCAACGATTTGTATTTAAGAAATCAAACGATTTCCTGTATACATTAAAAGCGAGTTTTTGTATACTCCTTTATATTACAGTTTAATACATATTATTATGTTTTATATTATTATACACACGTACGCATTACTCTCCGGCGTCCGGAATATAATGATAATAAATTACGAACATTTTTATTCGATTATCAGCTGTTTTAACTATTAATATTATTTATAGGCGCTTACAAACATACGCGCAATGGCACTGCTCGGTTAACGGATTTAGTAGCGTGTATAATATTTTGATTTTTGAATGTTCGCACATTGTACGAACGTGCAGCATTCGGTAGGTATACAAAAAAAAACTATATGTTGGGGGGGAGGTGAGTAGAATATAATAAAATAAATAAAACATTTAAAACAATAAATATCATTAAATCGGATGGGCCGAATGCGTCTCTGTGTAATCCACGCGTTGTTATACTATAGTTAGGTTTATATATATAAATAATATAATATACGCTTTGATCCTAGGTAGAACAATAATAATAATATGAATGCAAATGAAAAGTGAGTCGAATATTTTTTGTTATTGTTGTATCTGTTGCGCCATAAACAACGTGTGCTTATTTCTCAGTAAAAAAAATATAATGCTCGCGATCCGCTCGATATATTATAATTATTCCATAATATCATAACACATAAAATATGCGTACCTGCAGCACTGCCTGAGATAAACGCACGTACCTATATATATTGGTGCACGGCGATTTCGTGTAGCGGGCAAAACCGTTTTTCGTTCACATGATCATTGAACCACATCATTCTACTTAATAATATTATTATATTGTGTATACAACATGCGATAATATAAAATATATTGTACACATGATGTATATTATTATAATGATTTGTGAACGACCGCCATAAACAATCGCATTTTTATTATATTACAAATATAATGATTTTTCCGTCTTTACGATGCTGCACCATCTCGGCAGTGCATTACGTGCATATATTTATTATTATTATTATTATAATGCAATTAACGCGGACCGCTCATACCTATACGTAGGTATAATAATACATCATATTATGCGTATATTACAGCACAATGGATACGCGTGCGTACACGATAGGAAAACCTGCCGCGGGCTAAGAGCACACCGCCGCGCCGAAAATAGCGAAATACATTATTCGAAAAAAAAACTGACCAAAAACCACTTCGGCGAGCGCGACGTACACACACATATATAATATATTTTAACATAATATTATGCACGCGTCACGTGATTAAATATCGTATTAAACCGCCCGAGTGAATATTCACACCTCGGGCCGCGTAATTCTCGATCGAAAGAATACATATCATGTTATTATAATTCGTTCGGACGTCGCGTAATATGCGAAGGACGAAGCGCGTGCTGCCGCGGCCGTCTTCGGTCATCGCGTTAACGATAAGCTCGCGGGTGTTAGAGGTAAAAAAAAAACCGTACGCGAGTGAGACGACGGACATCATATAAACAGAGACAGCCGTACGTGGAGACAGAGAGAGACACGTGCACGGAGACGGACGGACAGAGAGTGAGAGAGCGAGAGAGGAAACCCGAGAATATCAATCGTCTAATGAGGTGACGGCGGCGGCGGCGGCGTATTCGGCGAGAACAAGGCCCGGGGGGAGCCTCCGTTATAAGAGTCGCCCACGCGGTTCGTGAGTCGGCGGCTCGCGGCTCTCGTCCCACACACTCACACACACACACACACACACAAGCACACTACCGAGATATTCCTAGGTGGTGATCACACCCGACGACGACCGGTATATACCGCACACTCGGTTGGGGCTACCGGTACCATTGTTGTGAGCATACGCGCCGGTTACCGCGCGAGTGGGACTCTATTATATTATACCGGGGTTCAATTAAAATCCGATATACTCATTATCGGCATCACATGGGCATTAAAATGTATTGATGTGTGAGCGTATATGCATTCGTGTAAGTTGTCTAAACCAATGTACGTTGTACTTATAATATTATATACGGAGCGATCCATCAAGCATATTATTATGCTCACCCCTTGCTTTTTTTCAATTATTCAATTATAATCAGTAAAATGGTCCAGGTATAATAAAATATTATACTAGATCTTTATTATTACATTAATTTTATATTTTTATCAAATCATTTTTCAAGACTATAGTATATCCTTAGTATTTACATTTTAATAACTGAGTTTTAACTAATAACTAATAACTATATAATATACTCGTTAACATGTTGAATTAGGTACGACATTTTTTTTAAAAAATACCACTTAAACAGAAAATATAAGGGGTAATCTCCATTGGAGGAAATCGGGAAGTGAGTTTGAGGGAGTTGAGTCACCCGAATACCCCATTAGCCACCCACCAGAATATACAGTTTTCGAAGCCCCACTCACACTGATATTAAATATGTTAGTCCCCCTGAAATTTCAGTGGATTTACACTTGTGGTGTTGAGTGTTCTCATTTGAAAACCAAAGGTTTGTAATCGCTTCAGCTACCTAGGTAGCTAGTACAAGAAATCTCAATAATTAGAAAATATGATCTTTAAGTATTCATTTAAAAATGCCATAAATCAGAATTTGAATAATGGACATGTTTGGTGAATCACCTGTAGATTAAAATAAAATGTGTAATATTATACATTATCTATGCATATTATTGTATAGCTAAGATGCTCGACAGTTTTCAACCCAAACTCCAAATATAACGCAATTAACGTTAGTAGATATTATATATACGTAGCGGACGATGAACGGTGACGGTTCGCCCGAGGACAGACGACTTTGATATGTTGTAGAATTTAAAAAAGTACTTACCTACACACAAGAGCTGTAAGTACACAGTGTCTTCTGTTTTTATTAGAAGCATTTCAATTTTTCACCCCGTACCCCGTAATTTTTTAATTCTTGAGCGGTCGTTTTGAGATCGGAATCCGCCTATGCACTAGCGCCGCCGCCATTAGACGCGTGCGATTTTTACATGAACAATATTATATTATACCGTCGTCGTGACGGCATCCGACGTGTGATAAAGGTATACTGTGTCATGGGCCGTTCAATAAATTATTATTATTTATTAAACATAATTATAATTATTAAGTAGCGTCATAATATGATAATATAGGTACCTATATAATAGGCAAAAATCGTCTATAAATATTAAGGGTGCTTATAAGAACCTATGAGCAAAATAATTATGAAACAAACTCGTCCAAAACTCAAAGAACTATTCAATTTAACACATTGTTATTATTTTGTTCATCGAGATTTATAGAAAAGTATTTGGTTTCGTTATATGAAATTCAAAATATACAATTTTATTTGACATAATATGTAGATTATTAGACAAACATTTGAGTATGATGAAAAAAATCAGGAAATATAAAATATTAGAATCACGCACAACTTAAAAACTTTATGTTTTTTGAAAAAGTTTTTATTTCTCGAAACAATGAGTGATTACTATAGAAGCACACCGTTTATATATTATATTATCAAATTATAAATATTCTTTGTCTTCAATACAACTACTGAAACTAGACCAAAACGAATAATTATGCAAGACAATATAGAGTACAGAGTACAGACATATAGTCGAATCATTATCGTACAAACGTATAATATTATTTTTGTTATAGGTGAAATCAATAATTATATTATACCGGAGGATTCAAGATGGTATAAGCTTAATAATATATATGTTAAGCACCCTTTGCACCCTTATAAAAGCCATTGTGATTTTGAGATTTTTGCCGAAGTGATTAGCACAGTAGTCCAAATAGCGTAGATAACCTATAATTTAACACCTGAGAATGAATTTAGATCGTGAAAATAAATCTTGTATTTGCATTCAAATTTAAAAAATGTGGCAACCTAATTATAATATTTATTATTATACTATTATAAGTCATTCAATTTTATAATATAATGAAGGGTTGAATACAACAACCAGGTAACTGAACTTTTATTGTAAAATCATTTTATTCAGTATAATAATATGGTAAAGAAAAAATCATAAATAAGTGGGTACAACCAACGTATGCTACCCCGGTAATATATATATATAATATTATACTATTAGTAAAAAATAATAGAGTTGTCTGTGTTTTAATTAATTACGCGAAACAGATAACTCAAAATGTTTTGTTAATTAATATTTTTGTACCTTAAATATAATAAAATAATATTCTAAATATTACTACCACAGTTTTTCACCTATTAATAAAAACAGATAATAAAGTTTGTTAATAATTTATTTTAATATTTAGTTCTTACATATCGTAATTATTACACTTCTTAAATTTTTAAGTAACATGAGGTATTTGAGCAACGGTCAGCTGACACAACTTCTACGCAGTGAGTCATTAACTGTTTAATCATTTTAAACAGTTTAAAGGTTATTTATATATTTCATATAATTTGATAACATAACTATATTATATATTATAAAATAACGGTATGTAATTAAAATTATACCAATAAATTTATTTATTTATTTTAAAACAGATATTAGTATTTTACAATTTTTTTTAAGACTTCATAAAATGAAAACGCAGTTATCTGTTCGGACTCTTCATTATTTTATTGCTTCGTAATGTGTTTAATTTTTCTGTATACGACTTTACCGCGGAATAATAATCTTCATTATATTGTATTATTTGCTGTGTCGCTATATACTATAATATTATATGTACCTACGATGATAATTCGTCGTTCTCTCGCGTCCGTGATTCCTGCTCCTGCAGCAGTACACAACGTGTAATTATACGAAGTAACTACGCGTTCAGAGCGCCATAATCTAATCCGAGATGTAACCGGGGATGGCTGTGCAGGGGATGAGTGGGGTGGGGGGGGGACAATTTATATTCAAATCAAACTCGGTGAAAATAAAAATAATTTCATATCTATATACCTACGCACGCTATTGTTGATATGATAATTATACGATTCGGTGAATATTGTAAATGTGCGGTAAACGCGCACGCCGACTGAGCGCATATATTCTGCACCGCGAACACGATGTGTTCAACAAATGTCTTCCAAACAATAGCTTTTCAATTCCGAAAAAAATTACTTTCCGCGTCAATAAGTTGAAAAAAAATTCGCATGAAATATAATGTAAGCCACGTTCGTTCGGTCGGTCGGTCGACGCGTCTGCTGTAGACATCATGATAATAATAAGGACTGCTGCGGAAAATAATATAATAATATGTTTCCATCGGGTCGTTTTAAATTTTAATGCATTTATATATAAATCTCAGGTATGTGGGTACAATAACGCAGCAGCATGCATAGGTACATCTACGACTGTTGTAGTCAGTTAACAATAATTTGTTGGAATTATTTGAATAGAATATAGACGGCTATTACTGTGCCATTCATTTACGGGTAAAAATGCAGTAAAAATAAAACACTGAGAACTATACTGTTTATTATAATATATTATTATATACTGAACGAGTAACTACACTGCTGCAGTACTGCGAAAACCTGCGAAAAGGTATACGACGTACGACGTATTGTTATTATATTTAATTTAGGATTTCCGAGAGTATACCGACATTAAAAACCTATAAAATACTAATTTGATTCGTTTCGGAAACTGCAATTAGTATTGTTAGTTGTCGAGTGGAGTGTAAAATAGCGAAAATTAGAAATCTCGGTTATCTTCATATTATTATCATTCAGTAAAACGATAGTCAATTATGATAATAATAAAGTGATGATAAATAAACAGAATAGTCAGTTATTGTTGTTGTACAATGAGAAGAAGAAGAAGTTTCTGGACGATATTGAATTGGTTTTGTTGTTGTATTAATAAAGGTAAACGCGCAAAACGTTTCTCGGTGCTGCAGCTGCAGCAGTTTTGCCTTCACGATTCTGCGAAATATTTCAATCATAATTTACTATTCATTTACTAAAGCATAAAAACAAAGTATGGCGCGCACGATACGCACAATATTAATAATATACGTATAGATGCGGCTCGCATTAAATTATGCACTGAATATTTAAATTTTTTTTTTTCGGCGTCGAAGATTGTTTGTTGAATCACGTAGGACGAGAAAAAAAAATGAAATGGACAAGAAAAATATATTATAATGTATAGGTAGCCGCGGCGCGCAGTCATCTCTTTGGCGGGGAATAATAATAAACAATAATAAAATATGAATTTCGATACGCAAAGTAATATTGCTTTTCTTTTTCTCATTTTTTCTTCTTCTCAGTTCCCTCTGCGAAATTTCCGAAACGGCGTATGTACACACACACACATTATGGACATATATATTATATACCATGCCACCATGGATTTTCTGCGACCTACCGGCGTGATGGTACATATAGATAGGTACTATGTGCAGGTATATGAGCACACACATAATATTATATTATAATATATATATATATCATGCCTCCGTGACGCTGATCTGGCTAGACCGTAACAAATGGGCACGAGGTATCGCAGTGCATGGCGGCCAGCGTTCCTTGCGATTTCACACGCCGAATCGTCGACCGTACGGAAAGACGGAAAAAAAAATCGTACGAAATATTAATAATTCAATATAAAATATCAGCGCTGTAATAAAAACGAAAAAAATTAATATTATTATTGCTATTATATTATATTGCTTGCGCATCGTGTATTTTAGTTTTTGTGAGTCTTTCGCGTTCGTTGCAGCGCGCGCGCCGACAATACTGTACACAATGCCAGACCTCCTCCACAACCGTATAATTAAACATCACATTAAATTCCTTATTTTTTTTTTATTCACCCTCGTGCGGGGATGATGGTTTCATTTTATTATATTATATATTTTTTCTTCTTTTGACCTACTACCTATATATAACATAATACCATATACCCGCTATATACACATAACCCGCACTATACCGCGGTTGTATATACGCTCAGCTGCAAGCACGCACAACAACAATACGAGACTGACCTCGGGTGTATTTACAAAAGGGACGACAAAGTGGACAAGGGGGAAAAAATGGAATTCAGTACCATTCAGGTATATATATGTATTATATTATATAGTATATAATATATATGTATGAAGTATGGCTGCAGAGGGACCGTCGTCGGTCGCTCGAAAATGTCACTTCCTACTCGTGATACAGCACTATTACAATATTATATACGTACAGCATGTACAGGCCGCCGTCACCGCCGCCTTAAATCATAATCATATAATAATAATACATACAATTATAATAATAACAGTAGATATTTATTTTTTTAGTATGCGTCTAGTCCGAAGCGCAAATCCGAGAAGTATGAATTTTACAAACGGCCGATGAGCATAACATAGGTACTATTATAATAATATTGTATTATAGCAGCCCGTTATTGAAAAATACAATTTATAAATTTTGTCGTAAAAAACGCGAGAGTTGACATATACAATATTGTAATACTGGATATTAAATTATATATAGAATCCAAGCGCATATTATTCAGACTTCTAGACAAATAATAACATCATGATTTCGGCGAAAACTCACTAAATCACAAATTGAAATTCCGCAAAAAATTACGCGCATAACAACGCGTGGCATTTCAATACCGAAATTTATACAAATCAAGCAATTCGTATTCGTATATGACTACAGCGGATATGAGATAATAACTTCTCAACAAGACCATTTCCAACGAACATGATAATTATTCATAACGAGCGTTTTATAATAATATTCACGATGACATTGTAATTTTGCAAAAACGTACAAACCAAAATTCGTGGTAAAAAAAAAAGTAAAAACCTACTGGATTTCACCGAGATACAAAAATCTAGTTGAGACAGTTGAGTTTTTTAATTCTATCAAGTACCTACTTACGATGATATTAATATTTAATAATATATGATTTAAATAGAAACATTATATTATTATTATTGTAAGTACAACTCTCGTACAAGGAACACACACACATATATATATATATATAATATAATGTATTTATGTATAGGTAAGTAGCCAATATTATTCCGATTAACTATTGTTCGGTTGTTCAGTGAACTGTACATTTCGACAGCATGAGTCGAACATATTATAATATTTTGTCGACATTTTTGTTGGAGATCGAATTTTATTTTAGAAATTGATTTATTTACATCACGACATATTATTATTATTATAACTGCACCGCGCGTATAATATATAAATGAATATGTAAATTTATTCTAATAATATGTTATTATTTATTAATAAAATGTGCACAAATGATAACTACTACCACTATAATATGCAACTGTTTTAAATGATAATTTAAATACAATACGCGCATAATTAAGTAGGTATATATATAATATTATGATACCGCTGCAGCAGCAGCGTGGATGAGAATCAGAAATTGTTCATTCAAACTGATATTTATACAAAAATATTGACTTTATTTGTATATATATGTGTGTGTGTGACATTATATATCTATTTAAATAAATATTGATAGAATATTAATCTATACAATTTCAAAACACACACGCACACACACATTCAGGTATACTGTACATAGTGGTTTTCTCTGTATTTTACTTTTTATATACACATTCTATCGGTTTGCGAACAACATTTTGCGCACGCCGCACATAATAATATATAATAATATAATACCCACCCCGACGTCGTCGTCCGAGTACCATATAATATGTAAATAAATGTAAATTAAAGGACATTTCGTTTGTACAATATAATATAATAAAATACTACTAAACTCATATTATTGTATCGATATCGCCTTGAACCTGATAATTGCATTAGGAAACTATGCCCACAAGCCCGCAGCAGTGGATTTAAACGGCGTCGGGTGCTATGGGAATTTTGCCAGACCGTTTGCGTCAATATATTACAATATATATACCGGTAATATTATAGGTATATAATACACATCGTTTCGAAAACAGACAACGACGACGACGACGTAGAGTGTAAAAAATAAAAAAAAGTCATATTATATATTGTTATAACGGAATAAAGATAACATATATAGTACAGGTACACGGTTTTGTTAAATAATAATACCGTGTTTTCGGTCGTAACCTAACGCATTACGATAATATATTGTTTGTCGAAACGGAGACATTATTATTCGGAGCTTATTTCACATATTATTATAATATAATAATATGTATAATGATATTTGCAACACGTCCTGCAGCCGAATAATTAAGACGTTTCGCACACACACTTAAATACATTTCACCCTCCTCGCCAGGTACAACGGGTATACCTGGTAAATAATATACATATATAAAGGTATATAAGAGTAGATGGTAATATGGTATATACCTACGACATCGCAGTTGTGCCCACATACCGGTCTCGCGACGTGTAAAAAATAAGGCGAAACACTGCAGCAGGAATCTCTACATAACTGCTGTCTGATATAGTTATATTATTATATTTTATTATGGAGGTATTATTATTATTATTATTTTTGATACGTTTTTTTCGTTGAAATTTCTCTGCGAAACGAGCTCGTAATAATAATAATAAAACATACTGGAAAATCACCACCGGGCAATATTTGATTACTGTAATTTCGCCGTGCATTATGTTTGTGCGAACTGTGCGCGGTCCGCGAGCGGCGGCGGAAAGATAGCGAACAAAAAAAAAAATAACAGAACAAACATTTGCCAACTCGGTCTTTACACAGAATATGTGACTCGGAACCGCACTATATACCTAACCTAACCTACCTACTTATACCAACGTATAATATATATATATATATATATATGCCGCGTCTCTCGGAAACGGGAAAAACGCACGCGGAGCGCACCACCGAAGGCAAGTTAAAAAAAAAAAATAAACAGACGTTGCAATGTTTACCGGCGCCGGTGAACACGACGTCCCCGAGACTGTTGCTCGTGTGTGTTTAAGTATACGGAAACAGGAGGAGTAGTAAAAAACGGCAAAACGAAATAACCTGGGAGGTCCAAAGTAATAACTAGAAAACTGCGGAAAAAATGCGGCGGATTCACTGTATAATATACCACCGCTGCCGCCGCGATGGGTGATTAGCGAAAAATTCGCATCAAATAATATATTAAATAGGTAATTAACGGACGAGGACGTGACGGTTTTTCGGGTCGTTGAGCCTGCTGCAGATGCAGCGCAGTCGTCGTCGTCGTCGTCGTCGGGAGGGACGCGCACAGAAACCTGTTTAGATTGCAGAGTCGCGCGGGGGGAGGTAAGTGGCTTTTTTCTATTTCTTTTTTTTTCATTTCTATTTTTTTATTTCTGGAATGGGTCCAACCGTCGTCGTCGTCGTCATCAACTTGACATCGGCGTGCGCGCGATGCTGGACAGATAAGATATCAATTATTATTATAATACACTAAACACAACGACGACGTATATATAATGGATGGGTGACCGGTGATACAGCAACTATACTGCAGCAGCAACAACTATAGTCGGTTTATATCGATTAAAATATTATTATGTATTTACTACGGTGGACTTTCACCGCCGATCGGTCATCGATCCGCTATAGAGCCGTTTGTACGCGGACTCTAAAATATATAATAATAATAAAATATATACCGGCGGCGGCGGCTCTCGAATACCAATAGCTGAGCTTAAAAGCGAGCTGGGGTAACTGTCATCGGATAAAATAATATTACATTACATTATAGCATATTGGATGCCCGGCAGTCGGTGAACCGTGAAATCGATGTCCGACGGACCGGGGCCAGCCTTTCCCGGAAAAATGCTTTTGCGCGCACACGTCTTGTAAAGGCTCACGATCACAAGCGTTATGCGCGATGCGTTCACTGCTGTACAACTTTTGGACGTTTCAGCCGCCGGACCAAGAATGCGGATGTATATAGATAACCCGAGGGAAATAATATGCGCAAAGGGATCCGAAACACGACGAATGCCACATATTATAGTGGCGGTATTGTGCAATGCGGTACATGATAATAATATAAATAAATACGAATCGATGAACCGAACGAGAATTATAAGCCCGCGTTTTCGTATAGGTACCTTTATAATGTGTGCGCGTACGATTCATCTATTCAGCTCAAAAGTAAATAAAAATCCGATGCGAATACTGCGCTATATGCTAGAGTAAAAAATAATAATATATTAAAATAATATGTGTATTAATGAATTCGAATTTGAATATAATTGAAATATTTTTGACTGGCGGCAGAGTCCGAGGGTGGGTGGAAGGTGATGGCCGCGGGGAAGAATTGCTCGAGGGGTAGACAATGAGCTATACGCGGAGAAATATGTTATTATTATTATTATTAGTTCGGATATCCCTATAGCTACGATGATATTATATTATGCAACTCCTCCTCCCCCGGCCAAGAGGTGCACCACCGGGTCGGATCACGATTTTATTCAAATCGCCCCGTCTGCTGCACTTTGAAATGTGCGATGCCGCATAACGTTTGCCTGCGAAAATCCATTATCATTATCTCATACGATATTATGTTCCTGTTTGTATAATAGTAATAATATTAATAAAATACAACGAACCGGTCGTTGTGGCATAATAATAATATGTAACGCGCGTGTATAATATTATAAATACGAGGTATTTGGAGAGGAAAAACGCCCTTTGTGTTATTATTGCTGTGTCGACGGGTTTGTGAACGTGATAATATTTCATCAGTATTTTATATTATATTATTATGTTGCTACTGACTCATTTTTATTTCAAACTATGAAATTATTGTACTAAATTCGTGTTTTTAATTAGTATAATAATATTCAACAGCGTCGGGAAATGTATATATTTTCCGAGTAGTTTACTAGATAGGTATACTAAGAATATAATATCATTGCGGGTTTCGTCGAGAACTAGGTTAAATGCACACGTGGTATATTGTAGATATAAGTACGCCGTATATTATTTAATATATATGTAAAATAGATGGGAATATTTTAAGCTGTTAATTTTTATATAGGTCAGGACAGCGAAACAAGATGTGCTGAGGCGACAGTAATATTTTGCTTTATAACATCGCCGTACGCAATGGGTCGGGCAGTCACGTGGCCACCAATAGTGGATTCGACGACCACGTAAGTACGCGAGAACCGTAGGTAGTGGAACGGGCTAAATATTTTGGATTTAGAGATTTGTTTTATTATCACTCGAATAAGGGGTTTCCAACCTGAAATCCAAGTTTGAATATTATTTCAAGTCTTCAGCGTTTTTACCTTTTAAATAAGTGCTTATAGTCAATTACCGTCATATTACTCATGTTTTTATTACTCTTATATAATTTGCTTATTGTTCTATGAATAGAATGTAAATATTTTGTAAAAATAAAAAAATAAAAAAACTTATAGTCAACGAAGTTTATTTAAACTGAATAGCGCCACGGTATATGAAATCATAATAGTCAATTTTTAAAGAACGGACTGAGTCAACGCTTATATATACTCGACAATATGCTAACTGCGCTAATCTAAATTTATTCTAGAGAGAGTCATTAACTACGGAGGTAAGGCGTGTAGTGGATTTTTTAATTTTTACAAAGTGTTGGGTGATACCACATATTATAATTGCTTGAAATAATAACAATATTAACCTAAATTCAGTAAAACTAAATTCAGATTCAAACTTCAAAGCCAGTGAAACACATCTCGTTCAATATTTAATGTTCATGGGAACATATTAACTACCTATGCATGAGACATTATATTATATTCAATTCGTAAGAAACGTGTACTTACGCGCTAACACTAAAAATGATGGAAAAAAGCGATCGCACACAATTGCGAAATGCTGCGAGAAACATTTTGCCATTATGTAATTTGTTTAAAAGCATTCAATCCCGCGTGTACGAAAAGAGAATGTCGGAATAAGGATTTGTCCTTTTTCTTTATAATTTTGACATGACGTCAACGAAATAAACAATTTTAAAAAAAACTTCAATAAGCGGTCGTGCTGCATCGCTGTCTGCAGACGGGAACACGGCTCAAAACATGTCTAAAACCCCTTTATTGTGGGTAATGGGTGGTACACACATGGAACGACTTCGATGGAAAATAAAAAAACCATTTCATCATACCCAAAAGATTTGTCTTTTTCTTTTTTAATCCGCACCGACCCAAACTCTGATGAATAAGGGTTGTAAAAAACGTACAACGCGCGCGCGGTGCGATATTATTCCTTTTCAGTTTCCCTTTACCTGCAGAAGGAGCAGCATTAATGGACACGCCGTGAGTACCATAATAATATGTATAGGTGAGTATAATACACGGCAGCTGATCTCTGTTGCACATTCGAAAACGTTTTATAAACACCGAGAGCGCGCAATGTTTGCCGAACACGCACCCGGCGGTGCTCGTCCGTAAAATGGTTCTCGTGAAATTATTTATATATACTTAAAATACGTCATACATATATATATAAAGTTTTTTGATAAATGTATGATATTAATTTAATTTGTTTACTAAGTAAACATCCCGAACCTTATTCTATACAAAATCGAACTATATTTTTATTTATTATTATTATTTTTTTTTTTTGCAAACCCTCTTTGCGGTGCTCTTAAAACTCGAGTGGGGCCTTCTTATTCGAGTGTATATTTTATATTTTCCAATAATGGATAAACATTGACAAACAATCGATCGAAATTCAACCCCAATAACAACCGTAAAATTTAAAAACACATTTCCCTCGAGCAATAATAATATAACAGTAAAGGTATCATAATTGTTTAACTTGGAAAAAAAGAGCAGTTCAAAAAACGTACTTAATATTGCATTGTATTGAAAAGCATAATAAAAAAAGTAAGTATCAATTTATCCATATAGAATAATATAAAATATGTATAATAGTAGAAATTGAAATTTTTTTTATATATAAATGGACCAGGGGCGGACTGGCTATTTTTGGCCCAGGGTGCAATATTTAATTAGGGGCCCGTAATTTTTTTTCAAACCTACCTAAATTAGGAAAGAGCCCTTAGTTTTATAAGTAAATATAAAAAAAAAATTAAGAATAACATGTTGCTTATTTGTAGAGATGTTGAAATATGTTATTTTATTTTTGTTTTGTATAATACCGTATACCGACTGTGGTAATCGGGGGCCCGGATCATAAATACAAACGGGAGCCCGGGGTGCTACTTGGTGTATAGCACCCTGGGCCAGTCCGCCCCTGTAAATGGTCTCTATTGGTTACATTAAGTTATATTATTATCATATACCTATGATTGGATATTATTTTAACCTGTATTTGATATTTAGTCACAGTGTATGGTTTATACCCACGTGGTAATTGGTAAAATTAAAACCTTTTATTTGTATACCCGCTAGCTATTGGTTAGTGGTTTCCCGTCAGAAAAAAATTTTACACATTATACTATCTGCCGATTTAAAATTAAAATCTTTTCTTTTTTCTATATTTATAAGTTTTTAATACCATTACACTAATTATTAAATAACGAATTGAACAAAGTTTGTTGAATCATAAAATATTTGGCATGCTTACGGACAACGAAGTGCACGGGGTTATAATATATTGCTAAAACTAATAAGATGTATTTTATAATTTAAGTTGTTAACGATATTAATTGTCTTGTACTACTTATGTATCTTATGCCATGGGCGGTGATCCGTCCTGTTGAATAGTATTTAAATGTTAATTCGCACTCGAACTACTTTTAACACGTTCAATATCTATCATGAATGTTTACCCGACGAATGTCGTAACCACAACTGTGGTAATTACAGGTGAGTTATATAATGGTTACATACAACAACAACAACAACAACAAAATTAACCGGATGAACGCATTGTTTCCGGGATTATATCGAGCCAATTTTACTCGTTACACACACCATGGATGCACGTGTAAGCATTAATAACTTTGATAACGACTGCGATGACGACGACTCATCGGTGTCTTTAGGCATCCGTTTTTCCCATGGAATTTAACCAAACAGCGAAACAACCCGCGGGGCCACCAGTGGCGATAATTGACCGGCAATATTAAAATGAATTATTTTTCCGAAATGTAAATGGAACAATGAGCAAGCATAATGGTTCGAATATAATATGTGCAGAGGAGGAGGAGAAGAAGAAAAAAACATTTTTCGGGCTCTTTATATTATACTCGGGGCGGCCGGATGAAGAGATGATGGACCCGTTGGTGCAACGGACCAGTGGTCTTTTACAAAGAATACCTCCGGCGCGCCGCCGCCGCCGACGGTCTAGAAACAATATCGCGGAGCCCCTCTGTCAAATCATCGTTCCTCGACGACAACACACACAAAGACATAATATAACATGTAGTGCGCATGCGTGAGAGCGAGTGTGCGTCGTGTCGTATAAAACATATTATCTATAGGAGAGACAGAACGCGTACTTAGTATAGGTATAATATGAGAATATTGTCTACATGTAAAAATACACTTTACCCATCCTATATACATATTGTCTATAACCACGTGTGTACCCCACCCCTTTGACAATAATTCACGAGGTCCCCGTGACACGAGAAAGGAAAGTTATTCATCTGATTTTCGTGTTATTATATTATATATACGTTTTTTTTTTTTTTGAACTGCGTGCTCGGCGACATCCACGCAGAACGGAGTTAGACAATGGCATATTCTAATTTTTCACATTAGTCACACCGGCCCACTTAAAACGAGAAGGTGGCTGAGGGCAGATTTCGGCAGTGGTCAAAACGACGCCGTTCAAAATCCCATTCTATAATAGGCAACACGTATTTATCCACTCGGTACAATATTAATATACGACGTGTTACAATACATAATATAATCGTGTTTAGAAAATTAATATTAATAATAAGTAATAACGCGCTACAGAAATGACACGACGTTTGACACGATTATAATACGTAGAGATAACGCCTGGTACGTTATCGACCTTATATGCGTGACTATTAATATTGTCAACATATTATTGCGTGGGAGTTCGTATCGTGATGACATTTAAATCAATTATTCAAACACCAATAATATTGTGTTAAATTATTGCTATCGATTAATTATAGAAGATCAGAGTATATTATAGAGAAGTTAAGTGATGGAATTGTACGTGGTTTGAACGAATTCGAATGGGTCGATTTCCCGAGTTGAGATAAAAAACCGTTTGGATTTAAACTGAACGACAAGACGTGTTATTTTGGTATTTAGATTAAATTACGATATACGAGTATTATGTATATGTATATGTATATCCATCAACGACCTAACAAAAAAGAAAAACATGACTGTGCGGTTTCGGACCGTTTAAAAATACTCGGGGTTATTATTCGTCCCCATCGGTATATGCGCGCGTTTGTATTTTCCCCTAATAATGCGTGTTTTTCACAAAAATACATCAAAATCCTGACTTTGTCTCCGCTTGACGTGCAGCCGAGACACGCCTAGAAATATAACAATTTCTCAAACTTTCCCCTCCGATAGTGCGGTAAAATAATATACACGCCCCGATGCGATGATTTATCGCACATAATATCGTACGATATTATGTAAAAAAAAAAAACGAGCGCACAATTTTCTGGTGTTCCCTTTGTAGTCGCTCGGTCGACCTTAGTTCCTCTGCAAACGCGACGTAATTATTGACAAATTCATTCTCGATACAAAAATGTGTATAACATACGTATTATACATTTTATTATTATACCTCTCCGACCTCCGCATACACCAGCTACCGCTATTATATAGGTTGTTTTTTTTTTTTTTGTGATTTCTAAATAAACGCGAGTCAGTCAGTAGCTCCGTCTCGACCGAAACGACCAGGTGCAGCTTGGTGTGTGTGTGTGTGTGTGTACTGGGTGCGGAAGGGAAGAAGGAGGTCTTGTGGAGTTTCGGAGCCTTCTGTTAATACGCCTTTTTATCGCCATCACTACGTAAATAATATAATAATATTATATTTACCGGAATAAAGACGTAATGACCGAAATTCGATTGTGACGACGTCTCGACTGGGCGTGAATTAGGTTGACCGCGAATGCTTACCTACCTATATATGTATATTACACACGTCAAACGTATATTATATATGGCACAGACGTCGGGAAATTCGATCGATTTTGTATGCGTGTGTGTGTTTGTTAGTTCCACGACAATATTATAAAGTCTTTGAAAACGCGTTCGTTACCGGATAACGTTTTTTGGTTTATATAGGTAGGTAAGGTACCTGCCTGCTAGGACTATATAGGTACGCCTGCAGACGGGATTATTTGTCATCCGGAAGCATTTGTATAGGTGCGAAACACAAATTGTATTTTATGGCATTGAACGAATAACGCACGAAAAACACAAATGGGGATCTAAACAAAATAGGCTTATGTTCCGCACCACGTTACAGATCCACCTACATCAATAAATTTATCGTGGCTGCGACAACGAGTGAACTGCGAAATATTTATTCGATTATTATTACTATTATACCGAGACAAAACTACGGTTTTTGATTTTTCGCCTTATGGTTTTCGGAGAAACAACCACCGCACTGGTATATCGTAGGTAACGAGTATTTTAATAATAATTTTGATCAACCATTTTTGTCGTACCTATGTAGAAATATGGTATTGAAAATTAACAATTATTTATTTCATTTAATATGAAGACAACGTAACTGATAACATATATAGAACCATCAACCAACTATTACAAATCGATGTATAATTGATATTATTGTAGTGTAGGCTAAATTACAACTGAGAAAATCATCTGCAAATCGAAGAGAATTATTTGTTTATGGGTAAATTATAGAACCTATCTGTTTAATATCACTAAGTTTTTAGTTATTCGATCTGTCTTATTACTATTATTTTATGATTTCGTAGATGTACATATTTCTAACAATAACCTAATGTACAACGTTCGCGTCTATATTTTGGTCGGCTTTTATTTTCCACCGTCGTGGACCACGGGTAACTACATCATCGCAAAGGCAAAAGAGAAAAAGTAAATATAATATATTACATATATATATAATATAATACAATGCGATTATAGCGGCCGCCCGAATCCTGCACTGCTGACAGTGAAAACATGTCTGAACTTACAGTGTGTACATTGTAATATAATAATATAATATACGAGAGAGTGAACATTTCGGAACAAAAACCACTCAAATTAGCGTAGTGACTATATAATATTATAACATAACGCACTGCATTACACAGTTGTACGGCTGTTGAAAGTATTATTCTTTGTCTGCCCCTGTAAATTGGTAATACTATTATATTATTTAGGACTGTTAGTAATAATATTTTGTTATTCGGCGTTTATAATATTTTATTATACGATATGACGTTTGGGAAACGGCGTTGAGCGTTCGCGTTTTTAAGAGCGTATCTATAACAATATAGGTCGGATTATTACGAGCCATATGCGCGGTATATCGTGCGGTATACATCGTGTACCAAAATACCAAATGGCTATACCAGCTATTATCCGATAATGGATAACTATATAATATATAGGACAAGGGCGCCATTTGGTGAGGAGAAGGGGGGTACAGAGCGATGTACTTTTTCCTATATTTTTTTTATACGTCTTATTGACCTGCAATAAAAATATTAAAACTTACAAACAAGCTACATAAAAGTGAAAACCAAAATGCGAATAAAATAATATGTATAGAAGTAATGTTAATTTATTATTTATTATTTAAATATTATGAATCCAAACCGAACTTGAAATTTTGTATTCCCTAAATAGACACATAAAAAAAAATATTAAATTCACCCTAAAAAGAGTTACAATTTATTTTTGGTATCGTATACTCCATTAAATCCGGTACAAATGTTGATATCATTCATCATTGGTTTTATTTTCAAACATAGCCGTATTTAGTTTGGTTCGAATATTTATTACTATCGGTTCTTTTTTTTAACCGAAACCAAGCTCGGATTAAGGGGGGACAAGGGGGGCATGGTAATGGGGCCCATTGACCTTAGAGGACCATATATATATCCACAAAATATTTTTTTAACGCGTCCAATACAGTTAAAAAAAGGTGGGTAAGTGGATGTCGATCTGCTGTACAGTAGGTTACAAGTGGGTCACTGTATAATGGATAGTAATAAATTTGAATTCAATGATATAATATCACTATATAAGAAAAACGATTCTGAGCGGAGACGGTTTGTTAGTCTAGGTATTAGACATACCTATTATAGGCATACTTATCTATAGTATTAAAAAAAAATTGACCTATAATAGGTATCAATAATAAATTCCAATTTAATCATATCACAATATCCATTAGGTAACGCGTTATACATCAACAACAAACCGTGGTACTATCATAGATATATAATAGTATACTTTAGAAGTTTCAAGTACCCACGAATAATATTATACAATCACTACAAAATAACTAAAATAGTTATTCTAGGTTTTTTAATATGTAATTTCGTCCAAATTTGAACTTAAAATTACTATAAAAATAAACTGAGCTAATATATTTCTTAGAATTGTTGGTAACAGAGTTAAATATTTACGTGGAATCTTGTTTTAAATTTTCAATCCTTAGATATAAAAGTTGAACATTTTATAATTTTTTAACTACAAAATAATTATTCAATTTTAAATTTGATAAATTTTGTCAAAATTTCAACTTCAAATGCTTATAAAAAATAATTGTGCCTATGTATTTTCAATATTTTTCAACTGCTATTGTAACAATGTATCAGGAGCCTTGTATTAATGTTTTACACTTTTTGGCCCAATAGATAAAACTTTAATGATATTTATAGAAAAAAATTGAAAACTTACAATGTCCGTAACTCAAAAAGAGTCAAATTATTTTAAAAATTTTATCGTATATATAAAATGGTAATATAAACATTCAGTGAAATTTTCAAGTTTCTACAGTCATTCGTTTTTTAATTATACAACAAAATAAGAAAATCGTTACGTAAGAAATCGAGTGAATATCAATGTTGTAAAAATATGAATTTCAAACGCTCATAAAATTTAATTTGAGTTTCTTATAGACATTTTTTTTTTTTTTGATAAAGGTAGATTATCCTATAAGAATCTTGTATACATTTAAATCTAGTCTAAAAAGAAAAATTTTACGAATTATAAACTGAACTAAATTAGGTAATTTTCGTGATTTTTCCATATTTTGTCAATTTTTGAACTTAAATGCTAATAAAAAAAACTGTGACTAAGGATTTTTACTATTTTTCAAATGTCATCGTAACAATATAGTAGGAGCCTTGTATTAAATTTTCAAGAATTTTAATCAACAAATAAAGTTTTATTGACATTCATAGAAAAAAAAACTAATTAAATTGGAAACTGAAATTGTCCCTAAACAGCTCAAAACAAATCAAAATATTTTGAAAATTTTGAAAATTTTATCATGTATAGAAAATGGAAATATAAACAACCAGTGAAAATTTCATGTATCTACAGTCATTCGTTTTAAAGTTACACCAAAAACCAAAATCAATTTTTTCGAAAACAGATTTTGCGTAAAAATTCCTGTTTTTCCTTAATTTTTTTTTTGTTTTTCACGGCGCTTTTGAAAACTATTGAAAAATTTTACTTTTGACCCCCCAAAGTACCAACTAGATTCACTTTCCTATCAGAAAAGGTACTGTTGAAGAAAATCCTAGCACTTTTACTGTCCCAAAAGGTGATGACAGACACAAAAAAAAATAAAAAATAAAAAAAAACACACACATCATTGTAAAATCAATACATTCATCGTTCCACTGAGAATCTAAAAATAATTATGTAAATATAAAGAAGGTAGTATGTAGGTAAATTGCAATTAATCATTTATAAAATAAAATTGTTCTAAATTTTATAACACAAAAAATTACTATAAATAATGAACTGTTTGCCAACAATTTAGTCTTTTTTTTCAGCATTTTAGATTACGGATTTAATTTTTTAAGTATATAAAAAGGTAGTTATAAGAAAATAATATTTAGCTCTTGTAAATTAGGTATTTCAGTTAAAAGTATTAATGCATATTATACTAAAATTTATAGGACCATAGTTAATAACCTAGTGAATCAAAATTGATAATTTTACTGTCAAAATGTTCAGAAAAAAAGCTCTACCAGAATTCATAAAAAAATATGGTTGTTACTATTTGAAAAAATCGATTTTATTATTGATACAACTGTGTGTTTAAAATTTTGAAAATGCTATAAAAAAATTGACTGTTAAATATAGAGAAACAAGTCTTATTTTTTGTTTTAACGAAATTCCATATCATCAATCCATAATTGTTAAAAAAAAAAGCCGCGTACAATGCCATAAGATACATCGTGTATATTTTTTGTCTAGTAAAAAATTATACAACAATATAAAGTCGATAATATGTAATGATACAATAATTTTGAAGTTAAAGTTGAAAGGGAGCCCACTAAGTGTATATAGTGTCCTAGGGCTCAATTGATCCTTAATCCGGGCTTGACCGAAACGAACACTTTAAGTAGGTACTACGTTACGGTTAGGTCTGAATTTAAAACGGTTTGAAATATAACTAAGTTGTACTATTTTTAACCTAATCGAATGGGTTTATAGGTTATTCATGCAAAGCAGTCTATTCTAGAAATATCTAGCGATCGCGACCAGCAGCAATGAGACTCGTATACAGTTCGAATGATAAATAAAAAAACTTTAGATATCATAAAACATAATCTTTAGTGTGGATGGCGTTGTTCTTTCAGTATAATTGACAGACTAAGCTCTGCAGAGTAAACACACAGAATAAATACACATATAATATATTAAATATTTTTCGTCTGAAACTGCTGGTTGTATCGTATAGAGATGAGAACTAATGAATTAAGTAAAATATTTATGCAGTAGGTACTCGCGTATTATAATATAATACGAAACTAAAATTTAAAAAACTAAAAGTGAAAAATAGTTTAAACGCCAACTAGCATATAATATTTTAACAACAGAATGGATGTGCACAAAGTTTATACCATATGGGCCATAACGATTATATTAATTATTATATACTATTATATTATATGAGTTAATAGTTTAGTACTTAAGTAATATTATTATATATTGGTGCCTCCTACAAAACCTCGCCATCAAAAAATATACTCCACCGAATTAGGCGACGACGACGTTTCGGTTTATATAATATTATGATGATTCGGTAGCGACAATATAGGTACGACATACGAGTAAATACGTATAATATTATATTATGTGAAGGTATTTACGACGAGGGTCGTCCCTGCAGCGTCGTAGGAAAACAAATTAGTCGCTTCGAGTGTTTGTCCATATTATATATACATATACTTGGGTGTATAATATTGTATATATACGAGTACCTATATGGTATAAGATATTGTGTATATGTAGGTAGGTACTAGGTACCTATATAATATAATGTGTGCGGAGGAGCGACGTGCAGGGGGACACGCCGCGTAACAATAATAATATAATATTGTGTTTGAAATGCTCGACAAAAACATCTCGAAGAAAGGACACCCGAGAAACTCGCGTACCTATAGGTATATACAAGCCCGGCAGGCAAAATGTATCGAATTTTAATCCAGTTATTCCGAGCCCCCCGGATCCCTTAATTTGAACCCGTCGCCACCACCGTCGTCGCCGTCGTCGATTATTATTCTATACCTAAATGTATAAATGTATAAAGCGTATGTACGGAACGCGTACATCGTACAAAAGAACCGAAACAGCCTACGGCCGCGATTTTAAAGGGATTACCGCCGGTACGTTTTTTTTCTCCTCTTTTTTCGTTTGCTCATTCAACCGTCAATCACTCTCGCGCGCGCGGGGAGGATCGCGGAGGAATATTATATTAGCCGGAGAGCACTCACCGCCACCCCCTGCGCACTGACCTCCCGAGCGAGTGCGCTTACCTCCACACCCTACCCCCGCGGCCACTGTACCGGGGCCGGGACCAGAAACGAATGTTTTTCGCATAAAACCACCACCACCATCACCACCACGCCGCCACCCCATATAGGTCCGTGTCGAATTTGTCGCTATCGAAAAATATTACATATACACACGCACGCGGAGGGATCGAGGGAGACTGCTACAGCACATACGCCTATTTAATAAGCCGCACGCATGTCTCATAATATACGTAAATCGCGCACTCATTTGCCCTCTAATGTCCTCCTCCTACCCTTCCTCTTTCCCCTCTCATCCACAGCGGCTGCAGCTGCCCTCCGGCGGCGTCGGGTAGTCGGGTTACTACCCTCTTTGCTCGCGTTATTCCGCGCCGTAATAGTAGTGACAAATCGATTTCCGCGTGATCCCTTTTATTTCAACGGGCGCTCCTCATCGCTGATTATGACAATGACTGGCGCGTGTGCGGCGGTGAGTCTGTACCGAACAGGTCGCGGTACACGCGGCACGGGGAAAACGAGCGAGCCACGTGCGCTTAATACACTTCGCGTCCGCAGCGGACCGAGCGAGGAACACGCTCAACGCCCCGGAGGTCCGACTACATGAAATAATAATAATATTAATAATACGAGATATTATATAATATAATATGATATCGGGCACAAGAGTCGGGGTTTTTTTTAATATATCACCTTTAAACGGTCGCGCATAGTATGTGGTGCAGAATTATTGGCACACAATTGGTATTAACGCGCGTGGTATAATCCCTGCACACGTTCCATGCGTATTATAACGCGCGACATTTGGACGATTCCGTGAGCATACGCGTGTTATAACCTCGACGACGATCGACCACTTACAGGGTGTACCGTACATGGTTCAGTCACCGGTGATACCCGCGAACATCTGGTTAATATAACAAAAATGCCATACAGTGTCTATCATATATATGTGTATGATGTGTATCAGACATATGGAGCAAAGTGCTAATAGAGACTGCCTCCGCGTGATAGTATATTATAGTGTGAAGTGTTACAATTTTCGATGACGTTTCTATTTGAAATTCTAATTAAATCAGTTGCGTCAAAAGCTTATGGTTTCACTTTATTCGAGCTTCACGTTTTTTTTTACTGACTGATAAGTACCTACTTTATATGATATACACGTGAACGGTGACGTTTATCAGTTGAACTTGACATTTAGGTTTAACCGTCGTAATTCACATTTTGTGTATATCGTCGTCTCAGAATGAAAAGGTTCTAAATCAATTTTTTTGAAAAATGGTTTTTTTGCATATTATTATTGAATATTTTTTGTTGTATAATTCAATCCTGAAATCGTATCGATCCGTTGATTATTCAATGAGATACAGAGAATGAAAAGGTTCTAATTCATACGTGAATGATATGTACGGGCTAACTTAAAAACGTTCTCCTGAACAATTACAAAAATTACGTTAGAACCTTTTCATTCTGAGACGACGATATGTAGTACATAGGTATAGATGGTTTATAATGACGTCCAAGGGATTAGGAAAATATTTTATAACAACCGATAGGTCTAACAACAGTAGTTTCAAAAAAAATTGTTACAGAACACATTACAAAATATATATTATATATTTTATTTAAATCACAAGTCATTCTAACGGTGTATACTATGAATATGTTTGATGTTTATGTATATGTATGTATACTACTCATTATTAAAAAGTAAAGTGTGGTCACAAAAAATTATTAATAATAACAATTTAGAAACAAATAATGTATGATAGTTAAACCATCGCATATAATACAAGAGGATTTACGTGGCGGTTAAAATCGGCATCGCTGTCATTTCTACAAAAAGTTTCAACAGCTGTCTGCGACGCTAAAAACTATATTATAATATATTGACAGAATCAAAAATGTTCGCCGAATATACCGTCCAGACTACAATTATAATATATAGTTGTTTATAAAAAATATAACAGACTTTGTGTTCTGTTCAAAACCTACGGGTTTTATGACTACCAGTTTTTTAAATCCACCCCCGATATATTAGGTACCCGTAAAGCCTCGGGCGATGGTAAAAAAAATATTCTAATATACGTAGAATAACTAGCAGACGATGTCGATCGTTCACCATTAACGAAAAAGCCTCGGATCAACTGCCAAGTAAATTGATTAAATATTAATAATTATAATATGCCTATTTATTATGAACATTATATTTTAGTATTGCGGTGATTCGGATGTGATCGGTTCTTATATGTATAACAAGTATAATGTTTATATGATTTATTACGTTATGAAAATTAAAAACACGCGAGTCATAATACATTATACCATCTATATAACAACAAAAACTCATTGAAATTTGTTTATGTACAATTATCATGTGCAAAGATACGTATTACGTTTGCGCAGCATGTAGAGAGTACCCCGTGAATTTGTCACTTCTACATCGAAATAAAATCAAACGACATTATTCCTCATCATGATAGGTACATTGTAGGTACGTACGTAAACAGCTGCAACTATCGGAATAGGAATTTATGCAGTTTCGTATTACACTTATTGTGTTAATACAAATAGGTAAATATCTAGTTTTAATTTAATATTCACATCATTATTTCAAATGATTTGAATCACAATGGTGCTCATCGGTTAATATTTAGACTATGCTATATTTTACAAGCTTAAGATGATGATATGAGTACCATTTTAAGGTTTTTTTTAATGTTGAGTTTGTCAACATCATGTCCGTAACATATTATATTGACAAATCAGCAGTAATCGGCCAAAACCGGTACGCGCATGAGCAACGAAAATCCATATAATAATAATATAAAAATATGATAAAGGAAAAAATGAAAAAAAAATGCCATCGCTAAACCTCTGTAAATGACAGGTTTTTCTTTTTTAAAGACTAGCTAGGTTTTAAATTATCGTTTTCCATCTAACGTCCCTCCTACGTATAATATTGTGATATCGTTGCAAGAAAAACACAATATAAGAAAATATATTTACAAAAAAATTCCAAACATTAAATTCCGAGACAATTCAATTTTATTATATTCCGGCCTTGCGCAGACATTTTATGAATCGTGTTTAATAGATTATCTCAAGCATTTTCTATTTTTTTTTTTATTTCAATTTAAATTTCAAATTATTTTTATACTACCAGCAGTGTTGTAGTAATGCATTCCAATACAAAATTATCATAAATGGATTTTTTATATTAGATATTTCATTTATATTATACGCATAAATATTATCATGGATGTATTGTGATTCGTATATATAATATATACATTTATAAACCTTTAGTCATGTATATATTTATATGAATATTGTATGTAGTGTGTATGTAATATGTATATATAGGTACTACAGTTATATAATATCGCATAAATGATTACTATATTTGTATAGTATTATAAATGAGAAATTTTATGATTTAATTTATAATTATTAATATATTTTGATGTTCGTGTTAAATTTCATTTCTATAGAATTTTCATTTATAAAATATATTATTATGTCATCGTCGTGAAAAAAATATCTAAAATCTTTTTTCCATAGAAACAATAATACACATTATCAAATATGCATTTGTATAATATATAACCAGAGCCCGAGAAATCCTTTACAGTTTTAGATTGATTGAAAAGCTATTCCGCTCACGAGTTCATGGACTCAAAATAAAATGTCATCCCACCAACGCAAACGCGCGGCGCTTAGGTATACAATATTGAACATAAATTGTTATTTTGTTCCGAGTATAAAGTAAGCTTTTTCTTTCTGGCACCGAAACAACAAAAATAAACACAGTTTTGAACTATATATATATTATATTATAAAAGACAACGGTGCAGAGTTTCCCACGGAATATAAGTTTAATATTTTTTATTATCTTTATTATTTTTTTATATCGGGGATATATATACAATAACAGCGCGAGCTCAGAGCCTGCCGCAGACACAGTGCTGCACCAAACTATACGGTTCTAATTTGTCGTCTTCGCGTCTGGTGGGCGGTTTCTGTGGTGAGGGGTGGGGAGCGGAAGGGCAGAGCGTTCGTACGGTTGTCGACTTGTCACCGTTTGCAGCAGTCCATCCATCATCGTCTTCGGGGCGAAATGGGAAAAAAAGAATGCGCGTATTATAGAACGGAAAAAAATATGATAATAGTAATAATAATAACAACAAAAAAATATCTCAGATTACGGGTTATTATCATATATTATTATTATTATTTCTACATTATTGACGACACAAAAGTCCGAAACGCACAAACCGTGTCCACCGCATGGAATACTAATAGGCCGCCGCCGCCGGAATGACTTGTCGATCGACTGCCCCGGTGCGATTATATACACAATACACATAATATAACACAATATTATTGTTTTGATGGATCGGTTTGCCGTTTTTTTCCCTCCCCTCCCATTTATTCTCTCTTCTTATCTCGATAACACCTCCTCAAGTCCAAATAACGCATGCATCATCTCTGCGGTCGTCCGTCCGTGTATTCCCCGCGGGGACCTTCAGACCATACGCGCGAGGCGGACTCGCGGACCTCCATCAAGCGGACGGACATTCGACAACGACGGCCAACAAAATGATCCTTCAGGTCGAGACTATGATATATTATATTATGTGTTATAATAGTTATGAATTATAATAATGCTGCACCGTCGAGCCTCGCGCCAAACGGATTTGTATATCATTATTATATGTATACTATATGTATACTTAGGTACATTATTGAACTACAGACTTTCGGGAATTTTTCACACGAGATTTGTGCGAACTCATCAATTTTTCAGTGCGCTTATATTATTACCCGCGCGCGTATACGGTTTCGGAGCACACCCACACACGATATCCTAGAATCCTAACACCATCATACGTTTCGAATACGTGTCAAAATATGTAAAATATCAGCTACGAGCAAATCCCCAACGGTTTGTCGATTCATATTATTTAATATCGTATCCACATTGAAGACAACCTCCCGCGTATTTTATAATAATATAGGTATGGATAATACACAGCTGTTTATTAAGGTACACGTTTTGATGAAACTGCATATCAGGGCGATGAGATCCGTGGCAAGCACATTGTATGTTTAATAATTATATTAACGTGCAGTGCCGTCTCATAAATCCCCCCTCATGACCAATCTATACTTAAAAATAAAAAAGATAAAGGTGGTAGAGATAGTCTTTTGTCGTTTAGCTCCAGCCTCCATTGACGAGATATTTTGGGAGAGGTGGTGTTTAGTAGGTATACTTGCCTATATATATAATACTATAGCAGTCCACGTACACTTCGTTTATCGTTGTCCGTAAAAAAATGCCACCTCTTATATTATTATGATTCAAACTTTGATCAATTCGTCTTAGCTAAGTATATTTAAACAAGTTAGTAATGCTCATTCTGCGAGCGGCCTAATTCCCGGTTTCTAAACTTATTTTAATACAAAGCAATAAACTATGATAAATTACAATTATTACAACTTTAGCAACTTTAATATCAACAATCGTAACTATAATGGTAACTGACATACACAACGGGGATATAAGGGGTTCTAAACATATATTTCGAAATCTAAACCTGAATTTTTGTTTGGGTATAATATATGAATAATAATAATAAACTATTGAGTTTTTCTCCTTGATAACATAGAGTGGCCACAATACTAATAATATGCAATAATTATAACCTGTAACCAATCACAACCATTTATTATAGATATATTCGTAAAATGCGAATTTTTAAAAATCCTTTCTTAGAGTGCACTTATATTATGAAACGATACTATTAAACTGCAAGTCTCTATACCCATTATAGTTTACATAGGCTCTACGTTGATTCTCTGACAGTCAGTCAGGACCACGCCAATTATATTATTATATACATATTACGTTCAATATACCTAATCGATAATTATTATATCAATCATTTCTAATATAATTGATACCTATACTTCATTGCTATAGGAAACGATTATAAAATATAATATAATTTGAATAATATACAATGCTGTCAATATTTGGCAAATGCCCCTTATACCCCCCTCTGATACAGTGTGTGGGTACACCACCGACCTAAAAGGTGATTTACAAATCAGGCTGCATGCACAGACTAACACGCTAGCTGGAATTCGTTCCATCATCTGGTGTATTTAAAAATTAACCAGAAGACCATTACATGTGATAGGACATCGCAAGTTTTTACCACGCGACATGCAGACGTTGGATTTGCTAAATATCTTAACCATTTACCAAATCAAACCACTCGCAAAATAATGAGCATTAATAATTGTAATGCCAGAAGACAAAACTGCCCATGTGAATTGGATTTTACGAATGATACGGTGTTTTCTCCGAAAGAAAAATTAGAACACTTTCCTCGCTACAATGAGTTAAATCAAACGCGTTTCGTTTGTTTTATAATTTTTTTTAATCCTAATTAACCTCGGAGGTGTTATTAAAAACAAAAAAAAATTAATAATACGTCTGCTGTAAGTAGAAAGAAAGCAATACACGAGGATAATTATTTATTTATAGCCATATTATATTAGTCATAGTCACACGAACTTCCGAGTTAACTGGATGTCGTCAAATTATATATTATTTTGTTTCTCGTTGTCGTCGTTTATTTTCACTTAATCCGTTACTTAGTGTGCGGCCAATGGATTTCAAAATATATAAAAATATGTATCGTCGCATGTGGTACTTATTAATGCGTAACTGCGCAACAATTCGTGAATTGTAACACGAGAGGAAAAATGATGCTAGTCTCGTCCGACGAAAGCGTTAGCAGTAAAACAGATATTATGTTTTGCAAATATTGCACATAACACGACCAAATTCTCAATGAAAAATATTAGGAATTATTAATGGTATTTATATTTCATTAATAACAACCGACTACGTACCTCCAATGATTTTAATACTGCTGTTACTCATTTTTTAATTAAAATCCTCGAAAGTGAGTCATGTCCTATTTAAATCGATTGCCGTTTTTCGTATTTCATGAGTAATTATAATATTGTAAATATAAAAACTAAATTGTTTGTACAGTGGAATTTTTGCTATATTAAATTTCGCTTATATGCATACTGCAAAAATTAAAAATGCAATAAAATATATATATATATATTTATTGTTTGTATAAAAACCGGAAACAAATTATTAAATTAAATACGTTATATAATAATAATATGCATCAATACCATATACTATATTAATTACTCCATTATTCCCAGAAACTGAGAAAACATAATTTTATTGTGGTTGTTTTTTTTTCCAAAGTGCATTCTTAACGTTTTACATTTTTACAAACAAAACATAAATATGGCATCACGCAATCAAATTAAAATAAAAATTCCAAAGTAAATATTTGAACAATACATATACTAGCTGTTGTTTGACTGCAGACTGCAATGTTAAGTTATACGCATAAATAAATTAATTGCGTATTACAAGTGCTCATATCTATAATATATTATATAGTTAAAATCACGCGAGAGAGTTGGACATCTCACCCAGCTGGCAATATGTTGAATTTTCACAATTTTTTTCATACCATTAGGCGATGCTACGTGGTTTGTATTAATTTGTTTCACCATTTTCGGAAAACTATGCAAGTAAATTGTGAAAAGTCGCAGCAAACGGGGATGCCGGGTCCAAGAAAATGTTGCTAAAGAAAATACTATAATATATATACTACATATTATGAACTATGGTATTAAAAGTGTCAACAATTCTGTGAAAATCCCGGTGAAATGATAACACCCCCGTTCAAAATTCACTAATGTAAAAATTATTACGTACTTGTTTTAGGTTCCTACAACCTACGTACCTACGCGTGTTATTGGCATTTAATATTTACGTCTGTATAATAATATCAATATTTATTCATATAATATCTGTGTATACATTTTAAACGTAGGTAGGTTGGGGCGGTATATAAGTATAGTTTAATAGCTTATTGTTACATTTCAGAGGCTTTTACGCATTACCTAGAGCCGTATAATATTTCGTTCAGCGACACTCAAAAAGGTTTTTCAGGATTTTCAATATTATGTTCTTTGCACAAAACCAGCGGAAATTGCATTGCAGCGCGTCTATCGTAATAATACCATTCTGTTTCTTTATTATACGTATTGTATAGGTGTTAGGTATATACTCATATATATATATATATATATTATATGCATCAAAAACAACACTACTTTTTATTACTTTTCTAAAAAAATATTATGCAAAATACCTTTTTTATGCGCCAGAGAAAAAAACATCCTGCACCCCTCTCCTGCTGCTGCTTATACCTATATAGACTTATTCACACGTCGACGAGGTTCACAATGAAATTTTACGACCTTGTCCGGTCGGTACGCCAGCAGTAAGTACACGAAACGGATGATTTCGGCTGAGAAATTATTTTACGACTTTTTTAACACCACTACAGTTTAGAACCCCGACGGATAATCGTGCACTGCAGATAGGTGTATTATGTATATATATCATTTTAGTATTTTTTTTCATAAATTATAATAATATTATGAATCAATGATTATAATGATATGTGACTTGACCGCCGGGCGGAGACGTTAATTAGTGTGATAGGCACATCAGATAAGTGTTAATCACGATTTATACAAAATATCGCCATATCGGTGTTACATGTATACTATATACGTGTTTGTTAATACGACGACGACGACGACGACGTGAATAGCCGAAGTTTGATTGTGCGACATCGTCTTTTATAGCTTTACTCGGGAGTTTTTCATTAAATATTATCGCGTCGTTACATATAATAATATAGTAATACGCACACGCTCGCTGGGTTGCTTGTTTATGATAATAATATATACAGAAGGGGCCCCCGCCGTGGTTTTCCCGACGTTCCCTTTGTGCAGAAACCAACACTGGAAAACGGGAAATCACCCGACTCGTCCTGTATAATAATACGTCAAATTACATACATATTCTGTTTGGATAGTCCAAAAAAAAAACGATAAACAGTATCGCATATTCGCATATAATAATATGGTATCGAATCGATCGATACAATAATAATGTAGCATAATATCTTGTATTTATTGATCATTATATCTCGTTAAAAATCCATAGCAATATAATGATGATGAGAAGTGTACAGTGTAATAATTTGCAGACGTTATTATATTATATTATGTTGTGGTAGGTATATAAAGGATAACCGTGCAGGTTCGAAATTTCCCCCACGTAGCACCCCTCCAGAGTACAATCTTGTATTCCACACGAAGTGGATTTATAAATCCACCTGGATTCCACCATACCTACCTATTTATTATACTATCACAAACATATAATATACACATACATAATTAATTATGATAGAAAAGATAGGTTTCCCGGCGTATTTGGAACACTACTCACGATATTATAATAATATACCTAACATAATAATATTATAATATACACATTATACACGGCACGACACACGAATTGAATAATTATTATATTATTATAAGCTCATCGTTCCTATATAGGTACATATCGCGGTTTTTAATGGTTTTTTTTTTTCTAATCCCTACACGACATAATATATAATTAGACATTTAGATAGCATCCGAGCCGATTGTCGCGTGACATGAACGGTTAAAAAAAAAACTGTTTGTTTGACTATAATAAGTGGAGACGTATATAGAAATGATTGCTTTATTCGGTGAATTCTTGGTTGTAGCGAGTCTGACGATAACGCGACCATGTCGTCGTTCAAAACGAGAAAATTACTTTGGACACGAAAACACCGTCGTGAAATGCCTTTGAAAAACGATTTGTTTTTCTGTTCGCGTTAACTGTCAACCAAATTATTAAACTTTGTGTTTTTGCGTCAATCGAAACAGGTACAGAGAAACGCGATTTACAATTTGTCAGGCAACTCAAAGTAGTCTAAAAAAATATAGCAGAGTAAATTCGATTTTATTTCCGACGGGAGGGGAGTCGAATTTGAATTCATAACTATAGCATGCACCTGACACAACATTCTTATTACAATCTATTTTAATCAATAAATTGACATTCCACATAGGGAACTCGTGTATTGTTAAAACGTTTTTGATATTTTTCTTTGATCATATAATACGAAATTCGAGTTGAGCAAAGAGCGGTGAAATGAACAAGAATCTAGATCTTATATAGACAGGTTTTGGCTCCTCCGAGATTTGATTGTTTTTTATAATTTATTATTAGGCAAGTGAAATTAAATAAGTAGCTAGTAGGTAGGTGGTACTAGAATATTAAATTATATTTAATAAGCAAAATATGTATTATCGTGTTTATTTAGTTCACAATAAATTCCGCCCAAAGGCCATCACACAATATAACTTAAACTCTGGTCCTGGAGAATACTACCTCAGATTATATAAAACGTTTTATATAATCTGTGGTACCTGCCTACTACATATTATACTGTATAATTCAACTAAATTCCAAAGTATTTACACTGTACAGACAAAATATGAACAGCAGGCATTCACACGATATGTATACATATTATTATTATTATTATTATAATAATTATGAATAATACACATATAGGTTGTAGAATGTAGACACATGCATGGTCAAAACTGATGATTTGGTATGTAGTGAAAACTTTGAATAATGAGAACGTGTCGCTCGGCGCAGGTGAATTCATCTATGATATCAGCTGTATTTAACAGACTCGTGAGTATAATATAATATTATTATCGTGTGTCGTCCAATCTCCGGGACTTTACAAGATTATTTGCGGTAATCGATTCGAGCAGAAACAGAAATTTAGACCGAAGCGTCTATATTATGTAAGTACCTACCTAATGCAATTAAGAGAGTTGTAGATTTTTATTTTGTTTATCGCCGAGCATTGTAAACCGCGAAAACTAATTTTCAGATTTTCAACTGTCAAGACGTATTGAAACACAATGTTATTTGGTTATATTGGTTTGACATGTTATAATATCGCCCCAATACTATCGATAACTATTAATTTTTGTAATCAAGTATTAATGTCAAAATTGAGTTGAGTCCCACTCGTGTGTATACCTAACAAATGATCATAAATAATTAACTATCGACATTTGTTGATTTTACATGTTCCAATGTTTGACATATTTTCAGCGGAATATTGTGAAAAACAAATTCCATATTATTGTATCAACCTCTAAACCTGGCTATGACCGAGAAATAAAATCAAAATCAAATTTACTTTAAATATATTCTTAGCAGTAGATTATCATGTATTTAATTAAAATAAATTATCCAGCAATACGTATAGAAAATGCATACGATCATAAATTGTATAATCTCGATTAGCTTGTCAAAAGTCGTCAGGCGAAGCTGTTCATCATTATATATTATAATAATATGGTTATATTATACGTCAGTGGTAGAGAATCCAGTGGGAGGGAAAAAGAGCATTCCCCCACCAATCACCGTAGTTACCTTTTGTTTTACACTGTGTTTAGCCAATTTTTGTACTTTTTGTACTTTCCCTCCCATGCCCCCCACCCAAATTAATTCCTTGATCCTCCACTCACATCTTTTGACATTTAAGACGTATGGAAAACAAAATTATATTATTTAGAGGCGTATTTATCATTTCAATACCTATACTCGTTAAGAATTAATTTTGACACGTTCACCCCAAATGTCAAAATTGTGCAGTCAAACCCCACCTAACAAGTTCTTAATTAATAATCGGCATTTTATTTCATTTATTAGACATGTCTTATTACTCTTTCGCAAAATATTGTCAAAAACAATTTCGAATAGTTGTACTTAGCTACCCGCCTGTGACCGAAAAGTAAAACCAAAAATCAAATTTACTTTAAATCTATTCTCTGCAGCAGGTTATCATATTATATAAAAATAAAATAAATCAGCATGCTGCAGTATCCATGTGCGCGTATAGAACATGCGAACATAAATTTTATAGTCCCGGTTGGCTTGTCAAAGGTCGTCACGAGAAGCTGTTCATCATCATATATATTATAATGTGCGCCATAGCTCTTAATTTGCGTTGGCGGCGGCGGGACGGGCGCGTGTCGGAGTGTTATTTGAAGTCTAAGAGCATTTGACAGCGATCGAATTATGCACACGCGTTAATGTAACATATTTATAATCTTATATATTATAATCAAACGTTTTATACGTAAAGATAGGTACGCAAATCCGTTTATGAAAATAATAAACACGCGTGTAAATTTAAAAGCGGATGTACATAATAATAATATGATGTTGTTATAATGAGCACGCGTCCGCGGTATACTTACACATTATACCTATGTACAATACCGAACGTGTAATGGGTTAGGTACCGCAGATGATGATGCCCAGGAACACAACATCGCATATTATTATTATAACGCGGTTTGTGGCACTAATACGGGTCCGACGATAACTCCTCATTTCGTCGGCGTGTTAGCAATATATATACAAATAGTGTAATATACATATAATATTATTCCGGGTTCGCGGCGTCTTTCGTTACTTGCACCTCGTCGTCGTGGCATATCATCATATTATAATCATATTATTATTATTATTATCGTTATTATATTATTATTATTTCGCGTACAACACACAGTGTAATATATTTGTACCTATATATTGTGCCCGCTGACATGTAAAATATATGTTATATTATAACATTACAATATGCATAATACGTCCTGCAGAGTGGGTGCCTACGAGAGCCACGACCGATCGTCGACTTTTGACCATTAAATCGCTTCGATATAAATAGATTTTTTCCGTAAGATGTGTGTGTTTTCATGATATGAACTGGCCAAAGCCAAAGATATGCAACGATGACACGCTTCTACGCCAACTACGTGTTAATATTATCTTATGTTTTGAAATTATTTAGGATCTAATGTAAGACACTAATTTTTACATGAATTTACACTTTAATTATATTTCTTATATAAGTATGCGCATGTTTGTTATTATTATTAGTGATAAAAAATTAAAAATAAAAAATAATTTGTTTAGATGGGTCGATTTTAAAAGGAAAAAATATATATTCTCAGTAGATCTTAATCGAAAAAAGTTTGGCCATCCCTGCTATATATATGCACCTACCTTAAATATTTTTTAAAGCTTACTACTCCTTCCTCCCTCTCCCCAGAGTGATGGGTGGGTATCGTGATGCTGTGCTATAAAACCACGTATATCCCGCCAGAAGAAGACTGCTATTCTGTTTATATCCAACGCACGCGGGTCCTGTGTGGAGGAGAGATGATAATATATACCCGACTAATTGCATTATTTCGGGGTTGCACGAAGGTGCACTAATTGCAACCATTGCAGGTAGTTTTACGGGTAGTTTTACACCACTCCACCACAACTGATAATGTCCATAGGTTTTAAACTAGAAATTAAGTTGTTTTAAAAAACAACGATAGTATATAGTACAGTCGTTGTCACAATTACGAATAGTATATCTATATATAAACTAAGTCTTTCAGTTTATAAAAAATATAATAATTATCAATCGCATTTTTAATTCGTTTTCATAATAATATAATAATATAATATATTTCGAGTCAACAAAACTGTTTATTGATTTTGGTTGAAAATGTAGTTCTCAATCATTGCAACACGAAACACACACGTCACACATAATACGCATATATATATTATACTTTGAAAATATTTTTTAAATTATCTGTTAAGGCTAAAAAGAAAGCGAAGAATGATTATTATACTAATTTTAAATTAGATGTACATGTAACCTGCAGGTTATAGATAAAACAAAATAAAATATAATTTACAATTCTTGACTTGAGTTTATATTATTGAAAAATAAATATATTGTATCCGTGTTTTTTACGTTAAGTGAGTGTTGGATTGAGGCTGGGTTAGTATAAATATCCCTCATGCTTCGGTGTATTTTGGGCATTTAGTCTCAGTGTGATTGATTGTAAGGTTTTCCTTGCATGTGTCGCATACTCGCAAGTATAGGGGCCGGTTCAATTGGTGAGTGGGTTGGATTCGTGTCTCCTATTCTGACTCGGGTGATTATTAGAGACGGGGGTCTCTTATATTATTTAAAGGAAGGGGAAATTTCCATTTTGTAATGGAAGGTTTTATAATATATCATCTTAATTTGTTTTTAAATGGTAGTTTATAGTCTGATTATTTTTTTGCCACACTTCCTGAAACACATATTAAAAATTTGACAAAAAAGACCCACGTATGCCATGATTGCCATTTATGAGTAAACCGTCAAGAGGATACCCTAACTGTACCAAAGGATATAATAATCTGTAGCAGCATTGACGTCGTCTGAGTTTCGTCACACCGTCGATGATGATTATGATGATGATGTAGTCCGTTGGTTAAGTGCCGCTGTGTGATGGGATTGTCGTCGAGTATGGTAGTTTGTACTTTATTTATGTACAGCGACCATCAGCGGTCATAAATTTCAGCGTGCAAAAGAAATTACTCTAAAATCACAGTCATAAACTTCGTTGTGCGGCGCATATAACACTCTTACTAAACTACATATAATATGAAGTACTATTATAGCTAAAGCGGCGGCTAACGTAGGTATATCTAGAGACGTGAGCTCGGTAAATTTACCCGGTAAGAGGTTTTTTTACCGTTGATGAAATCGAGTGATCACTGACCACCTCATTTTATAAATGTTTTTTCAAAGCGTATAATAACTGTAATTTAGGTAAGTACCTACCTATACTAATGTACTGTTTCAGTAGTCTTCCACACTAAGACGTATAGGCACTAAAGATTTTAGTCTATTTACACGTTTTGAAAAGGTAAACGCATGTACTTATTTACAAGATTTGAATTTTATAATTTTATATTTAATAAATTATACACTTTATTATTATACATTTATATTATAAGCTATTGTTAATCATTGATTTAAAAGCATGGTTGTTTTGTTGGCATAAACCATTTCAGGAATAGCTAAGGTACTTAGGTAAAATGTTAGAAAAAAGTGATTTAAGAAATTACTAATTTACCGGACATTTTTTCACATTTCTATAGGTTGTCTATCATAATATGTACCCACACCTCCGTCACTCAAGTTTCATGCTCGTCCGTCCGATGCGGCGGTGGTGTTTTTTACCCTCTCTTACATATGCAATATTATACCTAAATCGTATTTTGTCGTCAACTGTTCGGCAGATCTTCACACACAGATACCGCGGCGGCGTTTGGATCGCATTTTTTTTCCACACACAGCGTCGTCACCCTGCACAGCCCCTCATCATCATGGTGAAAAAACCAGCTCTTTAGCGTTTAATGACCACTTATAAACAATTTACATAAACGGTCAATTTGCGTGGAATAATATTCATCGTACTTTTGTTTTTTTTTTTCCACCGTGTCAAATAGTAGGTAGGTTCATACCTACTATATATATAGTTATCTATCGTTTAGCGTCCTAAATATACATAGCTGATAGGTACGCTCTGCGTTGCGTCGGACAGGACGAAGCGGGCGAGCCGACGCGTATAAATAATATATTTTATAATATTATAAGAAATGAGGAAGAAAAAAAAAACGAGGACATTTATCAGCGGCGTGTTACCGGCGCGGATCTGATAGGTTTTTAATGAAAATTGATGAGTTACTAATTATTATAGTTAGGTTCGTGTAGTATATGTATATATGTATATGTAGGTGGTGGGAAAGCTACCAGACGAATTTCCGTTGGTTATTTGTTTAGATTAAAATCCTAAACAAAAATACTGACGAAAAAACTGGTTTTAAAAAAAAAAAAATTAAATATATTTTGATAAAGTACTTGTCGTTTGTATATATTATTATCATGAGCTTATAAGCATATTATCATTTACGCGCACATGTATGTTTGTATATCTGTTGTTTTAATCCACATTGACGTGTATATGCCGGGTTAAGTATTATATGTACCTACCACTGATGCAACAAGCGGTAACAGCAGGTGAAATCTGGCCACCCGGGCGAGCTCGTTAATATTATGAATAATGGCTATTAAAATGCATTCGACGATCGCGTGGTCGCTGTTGCCACTATATATCGTGAACGTTTAAAAAATGTAGGCAATAATATTATTAATATATATGTATTATAATAATAATAAAGTTTATAGAATTAATATATTTGTCGCGTACGCACTAATAATATCATTATATCGTATTATCGTTGTAATATAATATTGTCGTGCATCGACGCGAAGTGCATCTGAAAACAAAATACCTATCTATGAATGATGAGCGATGGAGAAGGAGATGGTCAACGACAGCGGCGGCCATCGTCGAAATGAGATTGTATTAATCATTGTAACTGCAGCTGCATAGTATTTAAAATATTATAAGCGATTATAATTTTTTATATTGTTATATTCGATATCATAATATCTCTTTATTATTTTTCTTGCCGTTCACAAAGTATATAGATTATAGACTGATCGGCGAGATAACGAAAATAAATTTCATATCAAACGTAATATTATACAATATATTTGGGTACCTATTCTATATATTGTACAAGTATTAAAACATAATATTAATATCCTTTATTGAATAAATAACTTAATAATAATTGATTTGGCGTGTAAAACACGTATTATACGGATATATAGTAGGTACGTTGCTGCTTAATATATTATGTACACACGTGGCGCGTTCAATCGCGTCAAAAGTAGTGATTTATTACACGTAAAAATATGCAATCGCGTATTATAGTATGTATAATTTATAAAAATATGATAAATTGTAACTTAAAATACCTATATATTGGAATGTATATAATATATGAATCGAATTTAGCTATTCCTATATTGTACAATTTCCAATTTCCTGACACTAAAGGACATATTTTGTTCTTTATTTTTTTTTCCATCGGTCATCTTAACTGCGGCATCAATGGGCAATAAAACAAAAGTTCTACACTTCGTTGCTGCTGCAGTATGCAGTTTTATTACTGAATAATGAGATATCTGCGATGCAGTGCTATTCGCGAGAGTGCGCACATTTTCAGACTGCGGCCGATAGTCCATTAAAAAAATAAATATTAACCACGAACCGACCGCACCAAAGGTCAGAGGTGGCGGTTTTTGCGGTCTGAGGATGGGAAAAACGAAAAAAAATAACAAAACCCAGTCTGCACTGCCACCACCGCCACCATCACTCTGTATATTATAATAGTACAAGACTAACCTCGCAACACCCGACGCGACCGGACTTGTACATATAATATAGCACTTGGCGAGAGGTTAATGAGTCTATTTTATCGCTCATTTCTTATATTGCTGCGAGACCGGGGAAGAAACGCGCGCCTGCTATATAATATGTGCAAATAATCATAATACCCGCGCACAAAGCCGTTATATAGTATATAACGTACTATTATATAGCTATATATGTATGCGTGAGTACTATGTGTATACATGTCCTGTATTATATATATATACTTATATAGGTGCAGGATGTGCGCGCGCAGAAGACCGTTTAAAAATACGCGTCATTACGAGCTATTACCCGCGGAGATAAGACCTATTAAAACATATTATGCGTGTATGTTTGTGTGCGTATAGTACATTGTATATATATATACATATACCTAAATAATATACGCATCTTAAAAACTAAATGCGTGTACATGTGTGTATATACGTATACAATATATATATATCACAGCCTTGTTCTGACGATTGGCCGCTGATTAGCCCGCGCGCGCCTAATAACAGACTGTTGTCGAATATCAATTCATATTGGTTTCTAATTTGTGTGTATATGTGTGCGAGTGTGTGTTTGTTCACGGTACCTAACCCGAGACCGAGTCATTTGAATAATATGCCGAAAATGGCAAACCCGTTCGACGGGATGTGAATATATGTAATATATTGTGAAAACTTTACACGGAAATCACTAATAACACCGATCGATTACGCGATATATTATTAATTATATCGTATATTTTTAATAAAATATTTAGTCAGTTTTAAACCCGTTTAATCATCATGTCGGGAACGAACCGTCGCCGCGCCAACGGTACAGCTGCAACAGGTATATAGGTATATTCGATAATTTAATAAGCCATCAATCTTTAACGAGTATAAAATGATATTTTGAATTTTGATTCGAGTAAACGACGAATTCATTTTAATACTAGACGTTACGTTGTTACATGATGGGCGATGAGAGCCAAGTGAGAAATGTACAGGAATGTATTGGATCTAAAATATGATGTGCGTGTTTCTATTTTATCTTGGTGCCTGTCTTCGCGTTTTGAAACAGACAATTTGTTCCTATCTTCAACTCGAAAATGGGATCTACAGGTAGAAAATGTCATACAATTGGTATTAAATCATTATTCCAAGTACCTACTTTTCAAAATATATACTAAAAACTATACTTTAGAACAGTGGGAAAACAGGAATATATTTAAGCTACACACGTTTTTCATGTTGTAATATTCAGAAAGGAATAACCTACGTAATAGAGACGTGAAAATGTATCCAATTATTTAAATTGGCAGATTCTAGACACAATATAAAATATTTTGACTGTTTTTGAGATAAATATTATACAATGACATTTAAGAATTTTAAAAAACATTTGATTTATATACTGATGACATTTTTGATTGATAGACATGTAGCTTGAACATAGTTATTCCTATAACTAGGTTGATTTGGTAGATTTTAGGTGCGTTTGTATTGAGTTATAACTTAGCCTATACCTATTAAAAATTATAAAAAAATCTAGTTAAACCTATACCTAATTTAAAATGATCACAATAATAGCATAAACAATACTTAGAAATATAGATCCACGTCCGTATACTTTTCTCAAAATCGTTTTTTTATCATGATTATTTATATGATTTATCATGATTACGTTCAAACTCAATACGTATATAATTCTTATTACAACTGCAGTGACCTACTCAATGGTGCGAGAGGTGCACTGCAAGTTTCCCATTTTTTTTTTTTAATTTTTAAATGAACATTCGACGTCTATTGACATAAAAATAAATATACATTTTGGAGAAATACAAAAAAAAAGGTCTGCAGGATGCCAAATCGTAATTTTTTTTTACGAATATTATTTTTAATACGACTGTGTATACTGCACTGATGTTTGTTGTTTGTTGCGATATATCAATCAATAATAAAAAAACTGCGTACCATTTGTATTATTTAGAACCCGACCGTCGTCGTTAAACACAGTAATATGAATAAATATAATATAATATATTATCCGCTAATTCGTTTGCGTTCGACCCTTATAGAGCTGCTATTGTGTGTCCAACGGTGATGTCAAAGTCGCATCGAATATCACCATTACCATCGAAATGAGAACGTCAGTTGTTTTTTTCTATAGTATGCGCATGCACACAGTACATTTCATCCCGGAATAACTTTATTTTTGGAAACCCGAGGGTCCTGCGATTATCCAAAATATCATAATAACGCCCGCCGGCGACTAATTTGCCGACTGCCACTCGGATGACGTTGTCCCCGTAGAGACGCTTAATACTAATAATAATAATAAGCCTTTTACGCACGCATGGACGGACGGGGACGACCCCCACGCCACCCCCACGCACGAATCTGATTTATCGCGAAAAAAAACCTAATAATAATAATAATAATCGTAAACATAAATCATCCTGTACACGGCGCATATTATCGCCCTCCGATAAACATTATATAACGTATCATTATAATAACGATACTGATGTTAGAGTAAAACCACTATACTCTATAGTACGTCAATATTTGTTCGTGTAAAATATGTTATTATTATTGTATACGACACGCGGACGATGCGTGACAACGGCCTCAGCGATTTTTGAAAATATCTAAAATGGTTATTACCATAGGTATATTAGGTACCTATACATACATATACATACCTACCTATATTATGTTTGACACGCCGTTATAGGTATGTCCGAATGATAATATAATTATCTTGTAATTACTTGAAAAACGACAATTTCACGTCAGTGCATGATGTTATAGAAAACAAAGGCGCGTGGTTTGCCGAAGATTTAAAAGTATATTTTACAAATATATTTTTCGAACAAATAGGTATTATAATATTGACCATATACATAAAGTCATAATTTATTAAAAAATTAATAAATACCTAGCTACAGTTTAAATTTTACATTGGTAGTCACTTGTTAATAAGTTTAATACTACCCTCGTCCACGTTCTATTAGCTTATATTTATGCTGCACTTGATGCAGAGGACACTGACCTGCCGCTGAATTATGATTTCCCCCAATATACTTAGCGGTTAAAAGCTGACTGTTTATTTGTGCCAATATTTGGTTAAACTCGAGTTTTACCTACTTATCATTATCGAGTTACACTCGGGGCAGAAAAAGGTTGTGTTCAAATTGCACACTCATTCCAATCATTAAACATAAAACATAAGTATTAAATAAAATACCATACAATGTCAATTTGGTCGGAAGAATACAGTTTGTATATTTATAATGTTTATTAGAGGTATAAATTGCTTTTATTGTGATATAACAAATAGATATAGTATATCTTAAAAATAATAATACAAAAATATAATATGTACATTTTTTTTAAAAATTATAAACAAAAATTGAAAAATTACGTCTTTTCAAATACTCAAACGTCGTGTGACCAAGTGAGAGTATAGGTATAACCGATTTAGCTTTAAGAAAATTGAACCAGCTAGCCAGCACAATAATAATTATTGGCTAATTGGCTACTCATCTATAATATATACCTATATATACGATCCTGCAACAGCAGCAGCAGCAGCAGTAACTATAGGAGCTGGTGGACATTTGGAAAATGTACTTATACGGGTATAAGGTAATGGAATAAAAAAAAAAAAAACCAACGGCTATAAAAAAATTATGCACTCGACTCGGTCTCGATCTCCACGCGTGAAAACGCTCCTCAAGCGCGCGTATGATTAGGTAGCGGTTGCATATATTATAATTTATCTTAATTGGCTGTGATTTACCGATGATGATTCGAATCGATTCGGAAACGCGATAAGATTTTATTGGGCAGCAGCCGCGGTGGTGGCGAGAAGAGCAAAATAAAATATAAAGTAAAAATAAATAAATATCTGTTGATTTTTTTTTTAATCCGTCTCGTTTGCAACACCCACGTAGTTCAAGTTCAAGGCTCCCCTCCGCGAGCGTATTCCACCACGCGATGGTGTGTGTGTGTGTGTCAAAGGTTAATTGGAACGCATCCAACGCTCCTCCACCGCAGCCGCCGTATATATGTGTGGCTGTTTAGCGTCTATTTAAAAAACGGTGGAAAAAAATACACATATTATCATACACATTTCGTGTACAGGATTGTGCGTAGTATTATATATAATATTATTATTATTCCTTTTTGTTTCTCATCTCGTTGTTATTATTATTATTTATTTATTAGGTTTTTTTTTTTCATTTCTAGTTTCTATACTAGCAACGCTTAAAATATAATATAATATAATCGGTTTCTGAACCTCGAGCACCGCTCGCGAACTCCCGCAGAACGATGACGAATAACAATATTATAATCGCTCTCTGCGCGAAATAAAAAAAAATTACACGTGTAATACACTACGTTGATATGTAATGGCTGGCGTGATCATAATAATAATAATAATAATAATAATAATAATAATAATAATAATAATAATAATAATAATAATGAACGTGCCATCCGCCGGCGCGTTTCAACACTTTTTAGCGAATTGGCTCGCGCGAGGGGGTTACGACGCCAAACGCACATATTATTATTATTTAGAAAACGAAAACTGACAATTATTAATAACGAATCGCGGGAATGCGGTTGTAGGTACACATAATATTATATTTTATAATATAATATTGTGTAGTTATTATATTTGTATATACATCGTGTAATTTTTTTTAAATGGTTTGATAAAAAAAAAATATTCAAAACCGTCGGATTGTAATGAGTTTGAATCGCGGCACACATGGACGATGTATAATAATATTATTATAAAATAATATATTACATTTATTATAGCGTGTGTACGGTGTACCTATATGATATATTATTCGAGTTACATGTGAAAATCATTTATTCAACTGCAAGATGGCATAATAAGTTATGGAAAACCTACTGCACGCGTGTGAGGGATACAATATATTCGTTTTTTATCGCCGCACAAGACCCATCATTAATGGTGCTAATAGTATTATATCAATTGTTTTTTAATTCCCTAAAGCGAATCTATATATCCGTTTAGCTATGGTCTTATATTCCGTCCCTCGATTAATTCGAAAAAAAAAGACTATGGTCTTATATAGCGAGAAAGCATCATGATTTCTAGCGACATTTTATTGACAGAAGCCAAATAATTACCACAAGTTACTACTTGCTGGGGCAGCGGGTACATGAGATATATTAAAAAAAATAGGTTAGGTGCTGCTATAGATTATATTATACACTAAGGCTGTTTCAATTTTCAAAGGAGGATTTAATTTGATTAAAAAATAACTTTTTTTTTATCCAATTCAATAGTTAAATTAAAGAAGGCTGAACCCTCATATAATTAAGACTCGAGCACTTAAAACTCCATTGAAAAATAAAATGGATTAACGATGGAATTTTTTCCGTCGCACTTCATTATTAAAACACGTATATATACACTATACGAATATAGCAGCATAAACACAGCAATAATATTTCTCACGGTGCTTATATGGACAAAAGTAAACAATACCAAAACCTTTTGAAATGCCTAAATTCCACGAACTAGTCGATGGCCAAATATCGGTATAGACAGCACCAATATTCGCCCGTCATTTACTTTATTATTTAGGTGTATACGTTACACATAATATTATTTCGTATAACCTTAACACCCTACACGTACGATAGCCCACAAATTCTCACGACGGGTAGACGTACGTCTAATCCGATATGAGGTATATAAATTCTATGTAAAGGATATTTTCGAGCGTGTACGACCAGTTGATTACCAGGTATCTCTTTACCTATGTATATCGATACCGGTGAATTGATTCCCGGAACAATTAAGAGTGGTACGCTTGAATCTATGAAGTATGAATTGATTCCCTTTTTGTTATAAGTACCTACATCACAGTGGAAAATGAAAAAAAAATAAGTATTTATTAGGAAAACCGAAAATGATTCACAGCCCAATGATAGGTATAATCAAAACCACATGGGCAGAAACCTATTTTTGAAATCGATGTGTATCAAATTTTTATCTTCCTCAATGGTCCTCTGACATGAATATGAAATATAGCTAACTACCACAATATTGATTCTCGCAATTATTTCATAAAAATAAACATAGTCATGCGATAGACATCATTAATGTAATAATGAATTATAAAATAATATGATTATTGATCGAATTTAATAATTAAAAGATACAATTTGGGAGACTTGTAATATTCATCTAAAAAAAATATATAGGTACTTATAATTATTGTATTTCCGACTATTTCTTACACGAGTCGTTTGAATAACCGAATATTATTGTTCTTTCTATAATATTATGTACTCAATATAATATGATCGACCGCCGATCATACTCCAACTGCTGTTGAATTATTACGCTTTCGACACGTCAGTTGAAGACTATTATCATATAGGTAGGTACGTGTGTTGTCAATGAGGATACACTTTATTATTACTACATTCTATGGACGCTGAACAAATAGAGCGCATTATAATATTTATTGTATCGAAGTGGACGCGAAAAAAAAATTAAAAAAATAGCCATCGATCCAGCCTTGGGACCGTTGTTGTGGGTGCTGCTTTATATTATATTCCTGGCCTGACCGGATCGAAACGCTCCGTGGACAAAAGGAATCTAACCCGTTGTCAATTTTCTAAAATCGATTTCCGATTAAACGCTTGTTTGTATAACGTAGTTACTATAATCATTATTATTATTGATATTACCTATTATTATTATTATTGTTGAGGTGCGTACACATTGTCGTTTCGTTATGGAAAGTCGTCGCCTTCTACGTGCGATAAATCGTATACACAAGGCCGGAGCCGAATAATTTTGTGGAAACCGTCGAAAACCTCCACTGACGGACAATCGAGTTCGACAGGCGCAGACGAAACGCGTCTGTGGGTGAATCGTGGTATATAATGGAAAAGCGACGTGTGCAGTTTTCCAAGTGGTATAGTTTCTCAACGGAACCGCGTCGAATTTTCCTTTAGGCGATTATCCGCGTCTTTGTTTATCACGCATATATTTTAGGACAAGAATCGGGGTATCATTTTTAGTAAAAACCATCGAGGCTGATGCAGTCTACATTGGGACGTTAAAAATTTAGTTAAATTTCAACACACCATGAGTCGTAATGTCTAAACGCACCTAATTTGACGTGTATATCAAAACGATTCTAATCATATAAATTTATTGTATCTATTGTAACCCTTTCACTGCAGCTATAAACGCATGTACGCGTCCATAGCAAATAAGCAACTCTAAAACAGTGGAGTTATGGAAGCACATATTATAGTAAATGTGTCTTATATTATTTTAAAATTAAGCCTATTTTTTTATTGATGTGATAAAAACGTCAAATAAATTAACGACAAGACGAAAAATTATAGACACACCATTATACAACTCACAACTTACTTAACTACAATTATATAATCTGTTAAGATAGTCAATCAAAGTCAAATTAAAATAATCACTAAAGAAATGTATTAAAAACATTTTTTTGAGCTATAACAATAATAATTATTAAAAAATGTTATTGTTTTATATTGCATAAAAAGGAAAATACAATTTTATCCTAACACAGTAGTGTGTACTGGAACAAATGATTTCAACAGTGAAAGGTTTAAAAATAATATGTTTATATATTAAATTGAATTATTAAATGCAAACGCGTTTACTAACTTAAGTATAATATACATAATGTTATGTATTATATAGACGCGTATAATTTCCCTGTATATATATATATATATATATATATGTCAACAAAATATTATGTCATGCGTAGGTATACCTATGTGCACCGCGAGTTTACTGCCACGTGTTGTTTAAATTAGTAGAAACGAACTCTGCAGATACTTAGATGTCTGAGCTCGACAACAAATAAAAATATCTATAGTTTGATAAATGAGTCACCCGCTGGTACGGGTGTGCTTTTGCAGTCACGGTATTAAATATAAAAACTGCAAAGATAAATTATAGAAATCGAATAGTAATATTATAGGATTAGCTGATATTAAAACAAAACAAATCGAAGGAAGTTTTCTGTGTAACAATCATAATATTATGAGACAGTCGAAAAATACCCTCTTCAGAATACTATCCAAACAAGGAATATTATGTCCACTAGGTTTTGAATAACGGTACGAACGTATGACCATATTTTGAGCATCGCTCCGATTTTAACAAAAATATTATTCGCGAAAAGAAGCGCAGTTGTGAAATCTATATATTTTACTCGCTCGCCACTTCGAAGCTACCTGCTACATAGTATGTTATATATGTTTACTAATAGTTAACTTCTATAGTTCTACATTACTGTAGTTGTAGGAACTTGGTACTAGGATTACGAGATTATGACTAATTATGACTCGTGACTTATATACGATAGCGAGGCGCGTTAAAAATTGTTGAACAAAAAGGCTGAAACGAGTGAATAATAAAAAAGTTTGGATTTCGTTCGTCGTATATAACATAATAATAATAATACATTATGTACCCATAAATTACTAAAAAATATTATGTTATTCGGTTAATCATGTGTCATTTGGTAATGATTAATGAGTACTTCTCTTATAATAAAACAATAATATATAACGGTTTATACGATGTATTTGTCAACGAATATACGGCAAACGCGTAGAAATACAATCCTCTCAATATGACTATTATTATCTAATTACTCGGCCTATAATGTACATATTGTACAGTATATTTGTAATCGTATATCACTTTTTCCACGATAATTACTGGTAAATTAATGTGCCCATTGTTACTTATAATTAGTAGTTACTAATGACTTACGAAATAAATTACAAAACAAAAATCCCATAATACTATTGTAGGCCCATTACGTGTGTACTGATGTGGTACTTGTATTACAGTTCCCAATTCCCATCGACGGGTTACAAATTTCCAAATATACAAAAAACAAGATAAATAAGTCACAAATAAAATAATACAGACATTCCTCAGATCAAGCAATTAATAAAGCCCGTTTGTGTTTCTAAATAAAACGTAAAATCGCTTATCGCAGTAATTTATTCAAAACATATTTTTAAAAAAAACATTGATTTTTTACACAATATCTGGTTTTTTTCTAATAGAAAATGTTCAAAATATATTTTTTTAATAGATCAGAAAAGCTACGAGTAATGTAGGCACTCGCCTCGCTTTGCTGGATTCAAAACGCATGTGAATATTGCACTTTTTTAATTTGAAAAAGTACAATCAGTTACCTCGGTCCAGGAATTGATATTTTTAAAATAGAATAGGCACTTCCTTGTCATTTTATAGTACCTATAGTTTTTCTAAACAAATGTATTTTGATTATACAGAAAACCAAAAAATAACCTTTCTATAGAGTATTAGAGTATGGGTACAATTTTTATTTGAATAGACGTTCCCCATCCCCTTACAGAATCTAAAATTACCTACCTAAATAATTACTAAACTATGGTCTATGAAGCACGCATACGTTTTTAATAGTGATTTCTATAAAATATTTTCACTATTCATTTGATCATAGGAATAAGCCTATATTAGCTATTATTATCATTATTTTAAACCCTATAAAAACAATAAACGCGTCTATAATTTGTTTAACATCGAGTTTTATTAATTTAACTTCGTTTTATGTCGTTCTCTCTAAACTATAAACAAGAAAATATAAATAATCATTTAGGCTCTTAAATTTCTAATTAACTGGCATTTCGTTTTAGTGCAGTAATGAATAGTCGTTTTAACTACCTATCCAGCGTATTTCATTTACTTATACGTTTTTTCAACGATGTCAAAGCGTTCGTATTATTTGGTACGGTGCGTAATTAAAAACCCGTGCAACCGTCGTTCGGAGAACGTATATAAGTTTTTGTTGCTAGTTAACTATGGGAGACAAAAAAAAAATCAATAGATTTCTTCATTCTTTCGTACGATTGTCATTAAATATGTCGGAGAATAAAAAGTGTAGCAACGAAGGGATATAACGACGAGTTGATATATTTTTATCACCATATCCCAGCTGTATTCAAAAATCATAATCATTATCAATGTAATATACAATATAATATACGAACGAACACCGGAACACGGGAAGTAAAACCATTAAGAAACCATTGTGATATCTTGAACAAAAAAAAAAAAACGCTTTAATTGCACTCGCTCACATATGTACCTTAACATAATATTATAATGAATGATATATATGACTATCGAGACGATTGCAAATGCACGTGTAAATGACGGTACTCGTGTACTATATACTACTAATATATCGCCAGGCGAACACGTGGGACCGATGCACTGGTGCGATGTTGATACAAGTGTTGCATGTGGTTGAGTGTAGTAAGTTGTACTCTCGCATATATATAATTAAATTGTTTTTTTTCCTCCCTCCGTTCCCCTCTTTCACCAATAGTAGGAATACGTCGGCAGTTAGGTATATATATATACACTATATTACACGGACGTACAATATAATATATAGGTATTGAATCTCTCTGGGGCATCGTAAAAAAGTAAAGGCGAACTCTATCAAAACGCGTTCGCTGATATTTTTGGATCCTTTTTAATAGATTCTCTTTTACGGCCTTAAATAATACGAGAAAATTCCCCCCTTAAAGTATATATATACGTAAGCCCGCGAGCGTGGCCCCGGCGGCGGTGATTTCCACAGAGACCGTCGTCACTGTGCGGGACATTAAAAATTGGGCACCGGCGTGGAGCACGCGGCAGCTGATTTATAATTCACTGTACTCCGACATTTATGTGTATCTATTCATAAACAAATTTAAGTCCTCGTAAGATAAAATATTAAGACAATTTGACAAAATTTGAATATATAAAAATACATACATCTATAATATCTATTATAATATATATACCGTCCATTATATTATATAGCATTACATACTTTTATTTTATAAACGAGTATAACGACAAATAGGAAACGAAAATTATTATTATTACGCTAAATAAATATTCAAGTATACCTAGACTGAATCCTATGTCCATTTATTTAAATATATAGACGGTACGTCTTGTTTAAACCCATTCTATAGTTTTATATCAACCGTCAAGATTTTAACGACAATTTTGTATTTATTTTTCATTTTTAAACAAGAATAGAAATAAAAACTCGCAGTACCTAAAAAAAACTGTAATAGCATTTGTATTTTGGTGCGATTGGTTTTTTCAGTGGATTGATGTGGATTTCCAGAGCATCAGAGCATCGAACCGTATTCTCAAACCGTTTTCTTCAAGTAAAATTTTATTTTTTGATGAAAAAATAACCGATTGCTTCAAATTCTGGTGAAAAGTTTGACTTGAAGAATTTAAGGAATGCCATATTTTGATGTAGCATAGAACGTGAGTAAGGCAGCTATATATTTAATGCAGTATTTAATTTTTGAGAGTCGCCCAATGAGGTTTTTTTCATACAAATTTAGTTAGCTAAATGTTTAGTGTGAAATTTTTCAGAATATTCTTAGTCTGATTATAAATAAATTGTAGACGTTAAAAACGTCATTTTCCTTGCTAACCTGCAAAACTATAATGATGTTTAGCTATTAAATACCGTGGTGTTCATAAATCATAAGTACAAAAGTCTAAATGCTTAAATTAAAATATATTGTACATGTTTATTATAATATAACAATACAATATAATATATACTATGAATTTTATATTTGTTCGGTTATAAAAAAATATTTTACAAATTATATAGTTTCTAAGTTAGTAGAATGGATTTAGGATGACTGTGCAAAATATGTGTGCACATTTTTAATGTTATAGTTATTATTATTTTTTTTTTTTTGTATAAAATTGTGTATTCTCTATTTTGTCAAATTAAAAAATGAGAAAAATATTTCAAATGCACTCTGTTCATAAGTATTTTATTGTATTTATTATACATCCGAAACGAGTAAGCAAAAATTAATTATAAAGTTGATTGTATTCATCATGACTCATGAATGATATTATAAAAAGTTAAATGGAAATATATAGGATGTTATACTGTACAAATTGTTATGATTAAAACTGTATTTTCTTGGAAGGATACATATTGCATATTATAATATATGTGTACACATTTCTTATAGTTTAAAAATTTATATGTTTAAAAAAAAGCAACCTAAACAGTTACATATTTTTATATCGAGTATTTTTTTTTTTAAATTAAAGACAATTATTAATTTATTTATGATTACGACTGTGTGTATGCCTAAATGCATACGTTATTACATATACATAGGTATACATTCTATACAGTAACAAGGTGCACGTACTTAACCGAACGGATTGTTGAAATATATATAAATATAAATCCTAAATAGTAAATATAGGATCTGATAAGGTGGGTGAACATATCAGCCGTATAATAAGCATGTTAAAATAATATCGAATGTCAAGTGCCCGGATGAGTAATCGTTAACAATTAAAACAACGAAAATCTTGAATAAAACGAGTATGTATAATATTATACTATAAAAAGTAATAGTCTTTGAAAAGAAAATACATCGTACTCAAAAAACATTAACGTTAATGTTGTACCAAAGGGTATATACCTGTAAATGGATTCTTCGAATATTTTCATCATCAGATCGTTCAAGAATATCAAGTTTTAGTGTTTTAATATTTTAAATGTTTTTTTTTTTTTATCGTATATGAGACATACCATCTAACATTTAAGGAAAAAAAAATACAACAACATCGTTTGTTTGACACGAACAAACAAAAAGGATACGGTCACGTGCACTGATAATAATTATGATACGTATAAAATAAAATCCATCTATTGTAAACAATATATCGAGACCATATCAAAAGTATAAGTGCATACAAATTTGAACATAATATAATCCCATCAGCTATTATTATGATATACGCGAATCACACGATGTTCACAAATAAAAACGGTTTTCTAAAATTTAGGTATATTTAAATATTATTAATAGTTAACAAACGATCACATACCTAACATTGCTTACCTATAGTAACTGGACGTTAGAAGAAATAAAAAACATAATACGGAAATAAATGCAATCGGTGAGTAGTATATATTTTATCCATTGGGGAGACTGAGATAGGGATAAGGGATCGATATTGTCTCTATTATAATATTATTCTTTAAAAAATATTTTATGGTATTCCTTATGCGATATATTATATTTTAAACATCAAAATCATATGCTTTATGAGTACCTAAGCGCATTTGTCCAACTATTAACTATAGGTTATCATTGGTTTTTATTAAGTTCTATTATTTCACGTTGTGTAGTCATATCGATCCTATCCCACCGAACTAATATTCCATCTAAATACGGCCAACAATATTTAAACGACATTTAAAATGAAATGTTTGTGACACACAATAATATTATATTATTATATTATTATATATTTTATTATAAAGAGTGCTACTTCAGCAGCAGCAGCAGCTGCCGTGTGGTATCTGCAGTAATTCCGAGTATACTATATACCTATACCATCTACTTTGAAACATTAATTTTCCCAAATCGATGGGGTACAGTCACCACGTGTCAGGCGCACAATGGTAAATAGAATTAATGGCAGTGTATGATAATAATATGATCGGCCGGTCGGTAGTCGAAAACGTGATTTTTCGTACATAATATACACATTGTCAACCCGATAAATCGATCGGATTCGTTTGGGACATTAAACACACGGTAGTCTTGGGGCTTCCGAAAGAGGATAATAATAATAATTTCTCTAAACGAATCCGTGGCGGGTTTCGGAATGCGCACATAACACACCGTAAACGGTCCGTGACGGACGGCCACCTACCAACATCGGCTGCAGCGAGAGACACTGTCGCAAGAACTTCTCTTCCTCCTACACACGTATATAGGCTATACCGTATAATATTATTATATAATAAACACGGACATCGGTTGGTTATTGATGATGATGTTGAATAAAAAGAAAAAAATTGTTCGGTCGTTCTCTATTACGTTGAACGCATTTTTCGGGTCGTACGGGTTGTCAACGCAGGTCGTTAAGACCGTGTCCGCGCGGCTCGTTCACGGTGCAAATCAATTTTTATGGTCAAGCCAAAATACGTCATTTATTCTTGAACAAACAATGCCCCGACGCCGTCCTTCCGGAAGAAGAATAAAACGCATAAAGATGGAAAAAAAATGTGTGTATAATACACACTACCTACATATAATATTATACTATAAAACGTCGTATGCTCGAAGAAAAATCACACACAAGCTCTTTGTTGTGCGTAGCCGAACGTATTTTTCAAGTCCGTAATGACCGGGTGACACAAAGGAGGAGGCGGCGGTGGGTCCACCCGGTCCATAATGGTATATACGTATATAGGTACCATGGTCGTAGGCGCAGTGGCGCGCGTTAATGAACGATGCAGAAAACCAACTCTATATATCGGACGGATTTTAGGCAAAATCGATCAGTACCTAACGATAATGGAACCTTGCTGCAACGTGAAATTCCATTGACTCGCAGCGCAGCGGTATAGTATTTAGCCTTTGTCGAGTAATGTTCTGCAGGGTTTTTTCCGTTTGAAAAACAACCATTTGTTATATATACGAAATAAATGATTTATCAAAATTCTACAGAAATGACCTAACACACTACGTACGCGGTGGCTGACCATAGACGATCGGTTGTTAATAGTAATAAGTTACAAATCCCATTCAGACCTAAACCGCATATGGACTTTTGAGAGAAAAAAAATGTACTTCCTGTATATGACGCGTCCGCGTATTGTATTTCCATGGACAAAAAAAAAAAACAAAAATATTCGGTTACCACTGTATAACATACTTAAACGGTCGAATTGAAAAAATACCATTTTTTTTTTGTTGCCATCGATGGTATTATATTTTTATATACCTACTCAATACTATATCGAACAGATGATTGAAATGTTTGAAATCGACAGACTGAGACGTCGTCGTTATCTGTAAATAAATATCATAAAATCACAAAAACGACTGTGTGTATATATTATAATAATGAATTGTAAGATAATTCAGTAAAATATTATGTAAAACACACGCACGGCCCTATAAAATCGGCATTATATACGACAATTTTCCAATTTACATACACAGATCCTCATAATAACCGTCTATCGTATAGTATATAATATAAAATACGGTTCGATAAAAGTCAGACCGTTGTGTAATAACAAATTCTACCCTATATTTTGAGAATATGTAAATTATATTATGTTGTTATTATATAAACGTTTGTATAAAAAACACACAAAATAACGAATAACTCATTTTTAAAACACTTTATGTCTGCTATACGCCTACCACATAAACGTAGGTAAATATATAAAACGTAGTAAATATTTATCGAATAATGTTCAGACAATTTCTTCGTACTGCGCTGCACAGGAAGACTTATAACGAAATTTATGCTTTGACATTATTAATACATAAACACGAATGTCTCGTCTTCATATTAATGTATTATTATATCCTATACAGTCCGATGGGAGCGTAGTTTAATACTATATCGTCTTCTCGGCGAAAACCTACGTCGATACGTATTATTATTATTATATTATATTGTTAATGCTACCGACGAAACGCGTCCGGTAGCGCTTATTGCTGCAGTAGCGTGGCATCATAAAGTGGGGGTGTAAGCCGAAAGGCGACCGCTCATGGGATTTTAAGGATTTTCCTGTGCTGTGCAGAAGGGTGAAGGGTAAAACGCTCACTATAATAATATACTGCAGACAATTTATATAATACAAGTTCACCGCGCCACTGCAGCAGGTATAGCATGCATAATATTATATAATATATATACTAAAGTAGGTATATCTTTAAGACGGACGTCTTAAATCCGTCAACGGCGGGTGAAAACTGAAAAGTAATAACTAATAACTAATACTGTTGCGCACGGAGTGCACTTACCCCGCAATAAACCGGTGGGCCGTTATAATATGAACGTACCTGAAAGCAAAAAAAAAATATTAAAATATTAATAACGTACACAAATTGAAAATAGTAAAAATCGATGTCCGCCTTCGTAGATACAATATATTATATTTTGTAGACATAATAATATATACAGCTGAACGCGAACCTATATAGATCGCGATTTAAGCGATTATCATCATCATGTGGCTGTGTGGGGACGTTGACGGGGTGTGCTGCATATACCGTACACGTGTTCCCTAAGTGTTCTCCTCCGTATAACATATATATTTACAAAATATTTTACGTACATAATATCATATCTTCTATATATTTGCTCTCTGCTGGTACGGCAGCGGAAAACACGTTGCATATCGTTAATAGCCTCCCCCGCCGCCCCCGAAAAACCGTGTTAATGGCGCGTCCTGTATATTATGCTTGTGCGAGTATTATGTGTGTGTATGTGTGTGTGTGTGTGTGTGTATAATACGCATATGGGATATTTTTAAACAACGAAATATTATTCTTCGGCAGACAGCCCAGCGGTGCTGCTGCAGTGTGCATATACTCGTAGTGATTTATGATTTCGGACGGATGTGCTCCACGCGTATATATAAGTATAATATAATCGCCTCGAAAGACGCGTATATATAATGTCTACCTACCTACCTATATATATTATTATGTACGGCGACGATACTTGTATATTTAGTATAATATTTTGTAAAAACAACGGAAGACGCAAAACTTGCGCACATAACATGTGTTTACGTATACCTACCTACCTACCACTGGTTAGGTATACCACTCAGCTAGGTATAGAAAAATATCATGATATACCTAATTATTATATCGTTTATAAGTGTATATGCGCCGGTGATGCAGTGAATCTCGCCGTTATTTCAAAGCTATATATACATAAAGCATGCATTACATAGGACCTCAGATGGATAATAAATAAAGCAGCCGGGTTTTCCGATTTTGTTCCTGCAATTTCAGGTTGGCGAATCACAAGAGCAGCGAACATCACGTATTATTGTAAAATGAACAACTTGAAAGACCTTGTACGCATAGGATTAAGTTAGACACTCTCAAACCAAATAGCTAATCGCGTATGATATATATTTTGTTGTACGAGTGGAAAGAAGCATCTGCCATAGTGCACTTCTTGTAAAACTAAATCTTAAAATATAACACTTATCCTGACGAACAGTCGTTATCACAATACGCGCTAATATCACAATAATAATGTAGTCAGCAGTCAGCTGGAGCTGAGCTCGAGTTAACAATACATACGGTCATAATCAATGACGATTGATATATTATAACAATATAACATTTTAGTATATATTTTTGAGCCCATAAATATCAGAAATGTGTACGATGCAACAAATTTATATGAACAATGCTTTAATTGGGGAGTAGAGGTACGAATGCGGGGGTCTCTCTTCTTAAAAAAAAAATTATTTATGCGTACTATACCTTCTAATTATTTTTAAACCAATAAGACATTTAAATAATTAGGTACACTCATTTTTTTTAATCTTTGAATATCATATAATAATTACGTCTGTACCTACAGTAAACTCTCGATTATAGGTGCAAAGTAGGTATAAGGATGTCGGTTGTAACCTAACCTAACATAACTATACACATTTAAAACTCGGTTAATATTGAATAATCTATAATAATTGTCGTAGGTATATGCATTAATAATTATAATCTATTATACGAACAAACGACTATAACTCTATAAGGTCTATATAATATATAGGTTATAATGCGTTTATTATATTAATAATTATTAATTACAATAAACACCTCCCCTCTCTGCGTCATCATGTATATTATATGTAGTATGTAAAATGGAATTTTTGTTAATTAGTACCTACAAAGAATAAAAACCAAAATAAGCAATTTATCATTATTTACACAGCGGCGGTATTATACTGTTAAAACAAAGAAAGGGTATGAAAATTAAAACTGTATACTGCGCACAGCTATTAAAAATAAAATTACAAAAAAAAATACTGAAATTACATTATTTTCACATATTAAACTGCAAGAGCCCGCAATTTAAATAATGACTAAAAACGTACATATTGTATTCCTACGTTTTAATAATATATAATATTATACAAACAGAATTAGGTTATATCTATAATAGGATGACACGACGTGCAGTAAATAAAGATTTGAATTTAATTACAGTGGCCCTATAGTCCTGCAATATAATATAAATGTCCATGTACATAATAGGTAGGTACTTGTATACAATATACCTATTATAGTATATACACAGTACATGCATATTATTATATTATTATCATAACAATATAATGCATGAAAAATTATTAAAATTGTGCGCAGACACATTTGTGAAGTCAAAGCACGCGTCACAACTAGACCATAAAGTTATAGGTTGTGAATTATTAGACCACAAAACGTCAAGAACGCGGTGCAATGAATAGTCATAATTTATGGCGCGCGGTGTAATTTTTTTTTTATTTTCCTTAAATAAATTACCCAGTCAATGTAATGACATTCCAAAATACCATTTTATTTTTTACGCAGTGATACGGCGCGCGCGGACTTAAACTAACAATAATTAACCGCCTACGTGCGCTTTCATTATTTTATATACCTACACCTATATATATATATATATATATATATTATACATGTACGCGTACATATTCCCCGCAAGTACCCGCGCTAAACCTACTTTTCGATACTTATATACGAGCACAAACCAATATTTCATCCGATACACCGATAGGTACCTACGCGCGTATATAAATATACGAACTATACAGTACCACAAGATTAATGTATATTAAATAAAAAATAATCGATTACGCTCGTCGACACAACATCCGATACGTATAGTTTTGTTGATAAAATAACGTGCCGGTACTTATATATTATTATAAATTTAATGTGCTGCGCGTATATAGGTATATGCGTAATGTATAGGCACGTCAATAGGTCATACATAATAATAATATATAGTTCAATATTCGTCGCGGTCGTCGAATTTGAACTATGTACATATATATACTGCTGAGGAGTAATGGCTGCAGTACTATATACAGAGCGAGATTGATCTGACACCTTCCAAAAAACATTATAAAAATACTTATTTTGTAACTTCAGCGCAGTCATTCAGCTGATTTGACTAGCTACGTATACCTGGTTTAAAGTATAATATGTAACTATGATTTTTATTAATTTTACACACTTGCTTGGCCTATTTCTACACAGGTATCTACTGTAATTTTCCGAAATTTAGAGAAAACAGTGACACATATCGAACCTTTGCCCACAGTTCCACAATACTTGGGAACTATTGGAACTTGCGATTTAGTTATAGGCTTACAAGCGATATCCCCCATTATACAATCCCTAATTAATATTTTTGGAGGGGTATACTTTAGAAACGTATAGGTTTTTTTTGAAAAAAATCAAAAATCAAAAATTTATGAAAACCTCATTTAATTTACCAACGTAAAAATTATAATTTTAAAAATAGTTTCCCCGTAGACCACCATTTGATGACCCGATGACCCGTACAAAATGTGATGTATTTTGTGACGTTATATAAGTGGTGGCATCACGCGGATTATCGTTATTGTTTTACACGATTTTACGACACCATATAATATAAACCCTTATCAACAGTATTATATTATATAAATAGTTATGTATGTATATTGTATATATATATTATGATATAGGTACGTAGTGCGTATTATAATAGTTATAATTGTTATTATTATTTATTTTTTATTTATTTTTTATCATTATAATCATTTATGCTTTAACGCGATTATCCAGGCCAACGACGACGATCTATCGTTTAAGCTCATTATACCGTTTACGGGTCGGCGTAAAGGGTGATGCGACGTGTGTCGTTAAAAATAGACAAACGCCTCGGGGTTCATATATATATTGCACACGGTACCTATACATATACTATTATATTATTATGATATCTAATTAAGTGCATTGACAAATGGACGATGTCACCCGATGTGTCAGTCGTGACCGGCGACACTGAGCGCAGCTTATCGCGGACATCCTGCAGAGGGAGCACGAGGGTTCGTTTTTAAAATAAGGGAAAATTGGATTTTCCGCCCCGAAGCACACCGAGCAGCAGTATGGTTCGCGGCCGACAGGTCAATTGAAAACGATAATATTCAAGAACGTCTGATTGCAACTGTTTTCACCTTTCGGCTAAGGTAACTATATATTAATATTATTTTCAGCAGTGTTGGATTTTCTAATAATTATCGTCACGTTGTAATATAGTTATCACACACAAAGGAACTATAGTTTTTTCATTAATCCTATAGTTATATTAAACATTTTGTTCTCCTTGTTACCTACGGCCTACGATACACGCATATATAACGTACCTATAATACAGGTATATTTAGGTTTTGATCGTGTTTTCCTTTGTCAAGGTGTAGGTATAAGCATCATATATGTACGCAAATGCATACTGCAATAAACGATATGCACATAGACTATTATTATTATTATGCGTGATGAGTTATCAGCAGAGTAAAACAGATATGGACCAAGATAATATATAGCATTATATAGCTAGTTATAATAATAATAGGTATAGGTACGTAATATATATTAAGGTAAATAATGGGTACGGACGCTGCAACAGAAGAAAATTAGAAATAGTTGCGATTGGTTGGACAAAACTAGTATCGTCGATGATGTGTAGGCATAATTAGAGAGCGATAAACTCATTAGATACCTAAACTCACGCATATAGCCAAATACCTATACGAATATATAAATAGTTGTATAAGGTACATCTGCATATATAATATGTAATAATATTATGTATATTAATTATATTAATGATACAATTATTTATTATGATAATAATTTAAGAAACGTCGAGACTCAAAATTATAGACTTCGAATAATAATAATTATCATACAGCAGTTCCGAATACAAATGTATACATTTTATGGATAACAAATCTCTGAGCATATACCTAATAGCAATTAGTATAATATTGTGGACAATCTGATTAATTATAATGAATATAATTAATATATAAATACGATAATGCATAATATAGGTATAAATCTATATGACATAATATTTAAATTTAAAATTTAATTTCAGTGCAGGGCATTGTCAAATCCTACCACTACAGGTACTCCTTAAAGTACACTAGCCAAGTACTAAAAAAAACGTTTACAAGATTATCGAGTAAATTACTCTCCACAACTCACAAACGCAGGACACACCGCACCGAAGACGAAACCCCTTGATGGATATATATAATAACCGTGTATACACCACATCCATGACGTCTTGAACTGCAGCAATTATGGTGTTCACTGCTATATAGGTACCCATATACTATCACGAGCCTAAAAGCAGACGATATATACCTACTCTTCACTGCAGTTAATTACCCCCCTCACCCACCGCCCATCTTCCACTCGAACGGCCGCGGGAAGAACGTTCAGATCGGTTCGGTTGCTTTTTATATTTCGTAGTTATATATATTATTATTACCTATGATGTGTGTGTGTGTGTATGTATTCGACAATGTTTATTTTCATATATTTTTTTTTTTGTTTTTGTTTTTGTTTTTACCTATATAAGGTTGTCGACATCGTTAACTCCTCCCATACGCATTGTAATTACAGGAACCCACGTGTGGGTTTAATGACAACCAAACATTATAATATCGTTATCAGATCGCTGTCGTTCAACGACGTCCCGATGCCTCCGAGGAAGCGAGCCTAATAGTGAGCAGTGCGCGCGCGATATACCTACATAATATATATAATAACAACATATATGTAGTATATTATAATATATAATATTATGATCAAAACGGATCAAATAGGAAAATAACGTCTATTTAATTACGAGTACACGCTTGTCTCCGGGCCAGTGCCTATTATAATATTATATAATATATAGATATGGGTAGGCACGAGAAAATCGCAGCAAGGGTCTTCTTTGGCGCACATATAATATAATATTTACGGAATATTATAGGATATCATATAGGTACCCGTAATAGACTCTTTTTTCTTTCTAAAACCAACATATCTGCGTATAGATTATTATTATTATTAGTCTTTGTTTTTTTTACTAAAAAACTTCTCGGCGCTTAATGGTGTTTTCCTATAGTGGTGTTTAATGAGTTTATTTTCGTCCATTCGTACGCACTCACAAAATATGTCAATCGTCACCGAACGCTGTCACTATTATTATAATATACACTACTGCGGCACAGTCGAACGAACAGTGTTTTAGTTTTTTTACCGTCTCGAATTATTTTTTTAACTAATGATAACAGCTGAATTCTATCAACCCCTTTGCACGTGCGTGCGTGTATGCTCGCATCTCGGAACGCATAATTTTTGTCGGACCCCAAATAGAAATTCGTTCGGCCTTCCGTGAGTGTAATGGCAAAGAAATAATCGCGAATGAATACCTACATTGGCATTTACTTATTATTTTTTACATCCGTCCGAAAAAAGTGACTTATGGACCGTAAAAAATACCACACTAATTTCGTGTCTAATGCGATATGATGAACACTACGGCGAGGTCTCTCACGATTAGTTATAAATCAACGAGCGGTTTGGTATTAAAAATGCATTTTTTAACAGTGTATAAATTATATTATACTCGTCGTAGTCGTAGTCGTCTTCACCTGGTGCATTCAGGTGGTTGGGGTGCGTTTTAGCACGGGTCGAGGAAGAAGAAAAGAACCAGGAAAAAAACTGGGCCCTACCTATATTATGTATAGTATAATAAGCGGCGGCGGGTAGTTAGGAATAATGAATACCGCCTGTCCCATTGTTACGCGCGCTGCTCGCGTATATATATATAAATATAGCATTATAGCTATACAAGTATAATATATATATAGGTAAATGAACCCTCCCGACGACTAAATGCCAAACGAACATACATAATTCGATCTCCCGGTGGAAACGGGCCGGCTCCTTTTTGAGTTGTGTATGCAACGGTCTGGCTGCAACGCATCACAAAAGTAATGATAATATATAGACGTCAAATTAGATAAAAGGACATTGGTCAGGGCTGCGGGGAGGCCACTCGGGACGCGAGACGGAGAGTAAATATTTTTGAGAAAACTCGCGCATCGACAGGTGAAATGGATACTGCGCGTTGTAACAATATATATCGTACCCATATATAGCATTATTATTATATACACATATCACGTTCGCATAAATAGGGAAATGTTAATGTACGAGGCATGCACAGACAGGCGAAACCAAAGTCGGGGATGGAGGGCGATTCAGCACGCGGCGATCCGGTATAAATATAGTGTAAGTAGGTATAGGTACGACGGTGCAGGACCTCAAGGGACCGTGTGTATATTATTTTACTCGGCGAAATGTTTTAAAATCGCAAGTCACACAACGACACAAGTTATACAAACACGAGCGAAGCGCTCCAATAAACATATTGTGACGAGATGAACCTGAAGCGGTAACTACCTATATTATTTAAATATTTAATCTTATAGGTACAATAACAATATAACATTATTGTTTAAAATGCAAGCGTAAACGCTCCGACGACCACTACTGAAGCAGTGTACCGTCGCAGTACACTGTCGAGAGCAAAATTATATTTTCTACTTATATATAGGTACCTACACGTACACACAACGTTAATAATGACGCCGTTTTTCCAAACACCATATATATTTCTCTAACGAAAATATTCCATTCTGTTAGACACTCGACAAAATAGCATAATAATAACATTATTATAATAATGATATATACCTACCACAAGAATAATATATAATATTTTAAATTTTAATCGATTTTAACACATGCTGCGCGTTATACGCCAAGCCGAACCTTTATAACAATATGTAGGTATACATTATTTTTATGAAGCACAGCTTCGCGTCGGCTGCATTATACAGGTACGATATATATATAAATATATGAGAGACTCGTAAAATAGAAAACAGAATTAAAAATTGAAGTCATCCGCCGGCATGATTGTAAACATTATATGATACTACCACGGTGCAGTGTACGCGGAAAGAAATAACCGAGTTGTTATATTATTATTATTGTGAAGTCGTTTATAATAGTCGGTTCGATAATAATTCAAAGTGTGTCTCGTCAATATAACGTGTTCGACTACTCGTCATGTTCATTACGCGCCGTCGTTGACAGTGTATAGCGAAAAAAAGACGGAAAAAGCGAGAAAAAACTCGGCACTCGAGCACACCATGCACGCACGCACAAGTCACCAGCCGAAGTCGTGGTATAGTGGTGGTTGCAGTCTCGTCGCGGTATAGTTTCAGAGGTGAATTAAAAAACGTTTCTCTCAACGCGTGTGCTGACCTACGGAGATTTCTGGGGCTTATGGTCAAATTTCTTCAACATCCACGCGATATGAAAATATTTTCAAGACTTTTGTTTTTGGGGAGGGAGGTAAATGTTTAATTCAAATAGTGCGCTAATCGTTTCAGTAATGCATACGAATACCGACGTCTACAATTCGATTATTGACTCAAATTAGAGAAACATTTTAACTATTTTATTTTGAATTGTATAATAATATTATTCTTGTATAGAGTTAGAAATGCGAGGGTTCTAAATTCACGGTTTCTAAACATATTTTATTGCAGCGCAATAGTTTATAGTTTAAAAAGAAATGTTGGTAACCTTTAAATTTCGATATATTCTACCTATGTTTTTTTTAATATTGGCTAGTATCAATCTATACCTATTATACTCTTGATATTTTTCAATACTAGTATATTTTATAGAAAACGTGGATGTAAATGAGATCATTATTTATGCATAATATAATAATAATATATAATATGGTATAGTCAATAATATAGCCATCATAATATACCTAACGTGATATCATAATAATAATATAACCACCGAATTCACACGCGGCGGGTCGATGAACACATATTATTATCATAGTTTCGCCGACGCTGTTGAGTACGCTTAAGTATATTATAATAGTGCGCCATCACACACGCGAAACAATGTTATTATTAAAAAAATCGTAACCGACGAATGTTGCGACGTTAATTTTTTTTTTTTAGGATATCTTCTTATAATATTTCGTGATGGGTACAGCAACTACAACGCGAGCGGCGGCGGCCGGAACGACCCGGGCTAGGGGGGGGGGGGGAGGACGCCCTATGTTAAGTAGGTGTTAAAAGTGTACCGGGTGAATAGACGGACGGACAGACAGACTGCGTATAGGTATATGAAACGACGCACGTACGCGCGGCGGCGACGGACTGGGAATAAAAACAAGACGACCCTGGCGGCGGCAGCAGCAGCAGCAGCAGCAGCGGCAAAAGCGAACGGAAAGCATAATAACTGTGCGGCTGGTGGGAGAACGGCGGCGGCGGCGGCGGCGGCGGCGTACACCAAACGGCAACCAGTCCTCGTTCCGCCCGCAGCGCATTCAGTCTCCGAGTGCCTGCCGACCGTCGTAGTGGTGTTTACGCGCGCGCGCGCGTATCTCAGAGTGTGTGTGTATAAAATAGTTCGCGTCGCGTTATTATTCCGTCCGATAATAATAATAATAATAATATTATTACAATATTTATAAGCATAATATCAGCGTGTGTTGCGTGCGCGAATGTCGCGTGTGCGTGCGTGTGTTTTTCTCGAGTGCGCGCGTGACGGATACGAGTACGAAATATAAAATAATAAAATCGGTGGTGAAATATTTTTTGCGAATTTTTTTCTTTCGATATTACAATAATATCTTTTATCCCGCCTCGTCGCCATGCCCGTTCGTTGATGTCTCTTTTCCGCGATCGCACATCGCAAATGGTGTCCAGGCGGTGACGGCGATCGAACGCGTATTTCTTGCGTTCCGGCCCCCTTTCACGTCCGCGTGAAAAACAACCACCCCCCCGACCAACGCGCCCCTCGCGCCCCCCGGTACCGTCATGGCTCTAACGTCCGCCGCGGTGCTCGTCAGCTCGGTGCTGCTGGTCATGTCGGCGTCGCTGAGTAAGACGCTCCGGCACAAGCCGCCCAACGAGTGCGAGTGGCTGGCCGTGACCGCGTACGGCGACGAGACGATCGCGTCGCAGACCGTGTCCGACGAACAAGAAGTGGCCCTGCACTGCCGTGTGCGGTCCATGAACTCCGAGCTGGAAAAGACCAATTTTAGTATAATACAGCCGCAGTATACGGTCAAGCTGAAAATCGAGTGCAACTCGCAGCTGTACCTGCTCAGCTCGCTGGGCACGGGCACGTTCCAGACGCTCATCGATCTCAGAGAGCTGACGATCGACTCGTGCAAGCTCAACAGCCTGGCCCAGGAGTCGTTCCGCGGGCTCCGGCAGTTGCGCAACCTCACGATCGTCACGCACAACAACGACTGGACGTCGGTCAACTTGGAAGTGCAGCCCGATACGTTCCTGGAGGAGCTCAACATGCTCGAGCGGCTCGACTTGAGCCACAACAATATCGCCAAGCTGCCGGAAGGCGTTTTCTGCTCGCTGCAGAATCTCGTCTACCTGAACCTCACCCGGAACCGACTCCGGCACCTCGAGCTTTTCCACTTCGGGTCGTCCGGGCAACAGAAGTGCGGCGCCAACCTCCAAGTGCTCGACCTGTCGTACAACAACTTCGACTCGATCAACTCGCAAGTGTTCTCGCACCTGACCAACTTGCAGGACTTGCACTTGCAAGGCAACGTTATATCGGTGATTGGCGACCACGGTTTCGACGGCCTGTCCGCGTTGTCCGTGCTCAACGTCGCCTCCAACCGGCTGGTCAATCTGGCGCCCGAGTTGTTCGCGGACACTCGCGACTTACGAGAGATGTACCTACAGAACAACACCATAAACGTACTTGCGCCCGGGCTGTTCAACGAACTGTCCCGGTTGTTGGTGCTGGACCTTTCCGAAAACCAGCTGACCGAGGAATGGGTGAACGCGGCCACGTTTACCGGTCTCGTGCGCCTCGTGTTTTTGAGCATGTCCAACAACAACATAACTAAATTGGACGCGATGATATTTCGAGATTTGTACCGGCTCCGATCGTTACGACTGGATAATAACGGTGTTCAGTACTTGCCGGAGAACGTGTTTTCGTCGCTGATAGACATGAGAACGTTGGTGCTCTCCAGCAACAAATTGACCAGAATCGATCAGTTCACGTTCGACGGTCTGCCCTCATTAAACCAACTATCGCTCGATAACAATCAAATACAGTACATCGATCCGGAGGCGCTGAGGAACTCTACCGATTTAGAATACTTACACCTCAACGGAAATAAACTGTACGACATACCGGCGGTTCTGAATAATATTCCCAATCTAAAAACATTGGATTTAGGCTACAATCAGATCACCGACATATTCAACACGTCGTTTCCGGCCATGAGTCAGCTCATCGGGTTGAAACTGTTGAAAAATCAAATATCCAATGTGTCCAAGGGTGTTTTTGATAGACTACCAGAACTGCATCTCATCAACCTCGCCAATAATAAAATCCAAAAAATAGAAGCCGGTACTTTTGATAATAACACTAGACTGGTAGCGGTCAGGGTGGACGGGAATTATTTACGGGACGTCGGTGGCCTATTTTCCAAACTGTCGAATCTCGTATGGTTAAACATATCGGAAAACTTCTTAGAATGGTTCGATTATGCTCTGATACCGACGGGATTACAGTGGTTAGATATACACGGCAATCAAATCACCGAGCTCGGTAATCACTACGAGTTGGAAACACAACTGACAGGATTCGACGCCAGTAACAATAAACTGACTGAAGTGACTGGTAGTTCGATCCCGGATAAAGTACAAAATCTGTATCTGTCCAACAATCAAATTTCCAAAATACAATCGTACGCGTTTTTCAAAAAACCAAATCTCACGCAAGTGGACCTGACCGGAAACCGTTTGAAAACACTGAACCCGCAATCGCTTAGGATATCGACGGTTCCGGCGGGTCGGACAATGCCACAGTTTCTAGTCGGCAACAATCCGTTTGTGTGCGACTGTTCGATGCAATGGCTACAAGCGTATAGTGTCGAACCCGATCGGAACAAACCCAAACTAGTCGACTTGGAGACAGCCACGTGCGAGGTCATATACAATCGAGGCGAGTCCCGAGTACTGTTGAAAGAAGCGTCCGAAGAACAGTTTTTGTGTCAATACGATATGGAATGCGCGAAACGCAGCACGTGCGATTGTTGCGATTTTGACGCATGCGATTGCAAAATGATATGTCCAACGAATTGTACGTGTTTCCATAGCGTCAGCTCCACGTCCAACGTGGTAGACTGCTCGAGTGCCGGTTACATAAACAGAGTGCCGGATAAAATACCGATGAATACCACGGTTTTATATTTGGACGGCAATACGATCAAGACTCTGAGCACACACACGTTTTTGGGCAGAAAAATCTTGAAAGTTCTCTACTTGAATTCTTCGAACGTGGAGCGCGTGCAAAATCGAACATTCCACGGACTCAAGGAACTCGAAGTGCTACACTTGGACGACAACCGTATATCCACATTGTACGGTGACGAGTTTTACGGACTGGACAAGCTCAAGGAGCTCTATTTAAACCACAATCGTATAACGTACATAAATAGCACGACATTTCGTTTCCTGCAACAGCTAACCATACTTCGCTTGGACCACAACCGGATAGCTCAGTTTCCGGTGTGGAGACTGTCGCCGACACTCACTCATCTGACGCTCGCCGAGAACCAATGGAGTTGCGCGTGCGATTTTGTTCAACAAATGAAAGAGTTCCTACAATACGCTGCCGACGCGGTGGTGGACGCCGAACAGGTCCGTTGCCTCGACCATTCAGGCGGATACAATATAAACAGCGAAAACGGTACGGTTTGCGGGCCCACGACTCCTTCGTCGGTCGAAAAACCGTTCAACACGTCGTCGAACACTATCGAAGGAGCGCTCAACGGTGGTAACCTGACCGCGCCTACCAAGACCATCATCCAAAGGCCGGACATTCAGGATTACATACCGATCCTGATAGTGTCATTTTCGGCCGTGTTTTTCATAATTGTCGCCGCCATGATGGTGTACGTTTTCCGACATGAAATGAAAGTTTGGTGTCACTCCAGGTTCGGCGTTCGGATATTCTGCAAAAGCACCGAGTTCGAAATGGACGAGCGGGATAAGTTGTTCGACGCGTTCGTCAGCTACAGTTCCAAAGACGAGGCGTTCGTTATCGAGGAATTGGCTCCGATACTGGAAAATGGCGACCCGTCGTACAAGTTGTGTCTGCACTACAGAGAGTTTCCAGCCGGTGGTTACATATCCGACACAATCGTGCAGGCGGTGGAATCGTCTAAACGCACGATAATGGTGCTATCGGAGAACTTTATTAAGTCGGAGTGGTGCCGGTTTGAATTTAAATCCGCACATCATCAAGTACTCCGGGATAAGAGGAAGAGACTGATCGTTATACTACTGGGAGAGGTGCCCAACAAGGACCTAGATCCGGACATCCGACTCTACCTCAAGACTAATTCGTACCTGCAGTGGGGTGACAAACATTTCTGGGAGAAGCTGAAATTCGCGCTTCCGGACGTCCCCAACAACCAAAGGCCGAAAACAATCAACCACAAGCATCACCACCACCATCATCACCATCACAGAGGGGTACACAACAACTACTCAAGACCGCTTGCCATTCATATATAATACACGGTATGAAAATTAAAAACTTATCTTGCCTAATAATTAAATTTGTGATATTAGATAGTGACTATTTTGTAAAAAAAACAAACAAAAAACAAAAATGTATTTGTACAGTGTATATAAGGCTTAATTGCCTACCACTCCTGCATAATTATTAATTATTGTATTTAAATACTATGTTTAAGATGTTTCTTTTATAACCTTTTTTTAAACTTTTCTTTTTTGTAAAATAAAATGTAAAGATCATGAATAAAATGTCCTCCCAGTCATTACTATTAGGCTATAATATTATTATTTTTTAAATTCAAACGTGTTTTAGCCCTTTAATAAATATGTATTAAATTAATTTAACTCTTTGAACGCAAATCTAAGTGTATTTATTTTTTTATCAATAAGTACTTAATTTTTGAGGTGAAAAAATATACATAAAAAGTAAGCAGATTATATTTTAAAAAAGAGAGAGTTGCCATATACACATAAACTAGTTTTTTGCTGACAAAGAGTTAAATGACGATTTTTGAGATATATCGCGGGGTTAGTTACCTAGTCTAAGAAATATCTTGTACGTTTGGTAGTATTATGTTTATAACTATTAACCCGATTTATTGTAAAATCTACGTTTTTATTAAAACGTGAACTAAAAACAATGCCATTTTTTACTATTGTTTTTTTTTTTACATATTATTATTTTTATTTATTTTCTTACAATGAAGACTATAAACTTCTAGGTACTAGAACATTGTTGTGATATATTTTTGTTAATTTAATTGACTGGTACTCAAAAAAATATCGAGAACCCAGCGAATAATAAAAAAAAAACATAAAATTTAATTCGACTCTGTTTTTATTTATTTATTTAATTGCCTCCATACTTAGTATAATATTATTATACCTGCCAATAATAGAAGTGTAAAAAAGGTTGTGAAAATAGAAACGATTAAATTCAGTAGCAACTTAATGTAATTAATTAATTACGTTCGCAAGTATAAAAAAACGGTTTTTTAATAGATTTTCGTACAATTTCGTTATTACAATAATATTATAATGGTTTCTATTTTCGCAATCGTCCTTCGCGGGATCGATAGGTACATCGGTTTCGAAAAAAAGGTTAAGGTATCCTTTTTGTGTATATAATATTATGTCTATGAGATATAAATAGGTATACCAATCACGTTTAGCGATTGGATTGTTACATATATGCTATTATTATAATGGTATGTAAGGTAGCTGCAGCTGGCAAGTAAGTAAACTTATAATGACATGACCGTATTCGTCGACATTAAACTATTGCGATAGAACATAAAACGTACAAAATATATTACGACGATAGGCGGCGGTTCTCCGACGGGTATCGTCATCATATATTATGGTATTATCATCATCATAGTCATCATCATCCATCTCCAAGACGGCCCAAGGAGTATTTCGCCGTAGCACAAAAAACGACCGACCCGTACTACACGACATCGTGTGCACCGTACGGGTCTCGAGTTGTGGGTGAAACGTGCGGGTGGGGGAAATGGTGTATTATATTATCTGATCGCGTCGAAATGTCACAGACGACGACGAACAACCATTGATCACCGATGACGACAACGACGACTACGAGGAGATCGGTGGACCGGGCGGAGGATAATCCCCCCCCCCCCCGGGTCATGGTTTAATTGTTATTTCGGAGAACGAAAACGTAGGTATATAAATATATAATATTTTATTACTACTATTATTATATATATATATAATATATACTTATAATGAATGCGGTAAACGGTAAAAGTCGAAAAAAAACCTAACCAAATTCGCCTACGGCGTCAAACTGGCGAAACGACATTCTTCTCGGATAGTTTAAGGTATATAATACAGCGGCGGCGGCGGCGGCGGCGACGACGATGACTACGGCAATACAGTCATCGTAAAGCGCAAAATTTTGAAACAATTTTTTTTTTCATTTTCAACGCATTCGTTTTACAGACTGCGACAACGACGCGCCATCGGCGCTATCGACTTGTTTTAGTCATCCGACGACGACCCGCTCGCGATGACAATCCGACCATTAACTCACGGCAGTTGCGATTTTAATATTATTATATTGTTTTCTTCTATGCCCGCGACCGTCGTCTTCTGCGACGACGGTTTTTTTTTGTTTTCGGAGCCGTAAAAGGCTATCGTCGTCACGAGACACTTTCTTCACCAGAGGCGCACTGCACAACCGGCGGCGCGGCGTCCAACAACACTTTATTATATTACATATATTATATTATGTTATATAGGTATCTTTGTTGCTGTGAATTGTGATTTATTTCCAATGCGAATGAAAAAAAAAAAACAAAAACCGATATACATATTAGCTGACTAGGTATATATACGGCGGCGTGTACTCTGCGCGTGTATAAAAAATAATAAAGGAGGTACCAGCTATGTGTACCGCGGTATAAACCCGAGCCGGTAAGTATATATATTTTATACACGCGTATATATATGTATATATATATATAAATTATATGTATAATATCGGTTGTAGGTTTTTATTCTTTTTTACGACGATCCTCCTCGTGTTTTTCCGTCTCCGTCTCTCACTCTCGCGCACTCGGTCTCTCTCTCGCGCGCGCCCAACCGCCCGCCCCGTCGGAGAGCTCTCGCGAGTCAGTATTATAACGACGTGGACGGATGATTGTTATGCTTGTATGATCAAACTGATTAGCGGAACAGTAATAACACGTTGGGCAACGATCCCCAGTGCTGTTTAGACCGGGCAATTTATTGCTCCGGAACACGCCGCCGCCGCCGTCCCGAGTATGATTAGTGGTCGGCGGCGCGGGGGCTTTATATATATATACATGTACACGCGTATTATTATTATTATTATATCTACGCGAGTCCGTTCTCTCTCGCCGACCACCGCACACTCTCCCTCTCACTCTCTCACCAGCCGGTCGACCATGTTCCGTCTCTGCCTATACACATTTTATGGCGCGCGAGATGGCCCAGTTCGGCCGCGCGAGTACCACCGAAGCTAATATACCTTTATACTATATATATATAGGTACAGTCAGCAGTCGTTAACGTCGTCTCTCGCGGTCCCGAGCGAGGGCAGTCGCCGGGAAATCACACCTGAAGAATGTACGCGCCGGGGTTCCCAAAAAATGCGCTCAAAAGGAAATCTATTTAGGTACGATGTGTATAATGATATATAATATACGCCTAGCTTATAATATGATAATAGAACGGCACAACGTGACACGTATATGCCGTATACAATAATATTATAGCCAGGTTGATACGCGTCGAGCTGCGGATTAGGTTGGGCTGATTTATTTATTTTTATTTTGCCGCCGCCGTTAATGACAACATTTCCTTCGATGCGTATTAAAATCGCAGCGCACAACGATGATGATAATAACAATATATAATGTGATGATGGCTGCCCCGAGAAAACGTGTGCCCCACAGAGTTGGGTTAATGATCGTTGCAGTCGTCGCCGGACACATATGGTGCGTTTCATCTATCATGTCGAACCCGGCGCACTACCCGAACCCGAGCGGTTTTGTACGTATAACATTATATTATTGTACGTCTTGTTATTATCATTATTGTTGTTGTGTCTCCTCCTTTCATTATTTTTAGTGTCACGGCGAAAACCCGTCGTCTGCGGCAGGAAACAAGTCGCGCCCATATAAGTCCGACCGAAACGTAATGAACGAAATGCGAGTATGAGTACAACAAATATCACGGAAAATCTGCTCGTACTTACCTCCGTTTAAAAATTTGTTAATATTAACACCTGCACGCTCGAAAACCTCTGTTGCTTGTCGAGAAATGTATACTATAGTATTATATAATGTATTTTGATGATATATCGCTACTTGCGTTTTGATTACAGTCGGACACTTGTGCGTTCGTTTTTTTTTTAAATTCCGTCCGTCGTAGATATTATACGATGTGAGGCTACGAAATTAAACGATAATCGCTTTCGATTAATTTTATGATGTTTGAATATGCGTTTAACGGCCGATATAATATTAAACTGTAATAATATAACATTTGTAATTCATTTATTTTTAATTTAGTGGCCGTTCCGTAATAATATTTTATTATTATTGTTCGAGCACCATCATTGTCGGAGAATCCATCATCGCTCGGCCAGAACAATAAATTGAAACCTCTCAACAATCGACGGCGAGGCTCATCCAAACGCCTTTATTATATTACACATTGCGTCCCATGATATTATATTGGAAACTGTATAATGGATTTTATTATTTTTATATACGCACTTCTCACGTTCATGTAAACGGTAACGCTTTCGGTGTCTATTGCCACGACAATGCTATAATTATTACATAAATAATATTATACGCGTCGGGAGGTATATAATACGAGAATGTGTGGGTAGGAACGGATTTAGGTCGGGCTGCAATTTAATAATTATTATTGGTGAGTTAACGTCTGAGAAATCGGGTTAAACGGACCACGTGGGCTAATGGTGAAAAAATAAAAAAGGGGCACACGCGCGCGCGATATTACACTCGGGATTGTTTTTAAAAACGAATTACCGGCGCGAACAAAAAGCTATTTAATACCCCACACAGGCACCGGTGGTGTGTGTGTATGTGGAAATTCGTGTCCGCCATTTCCGACAAGAGCCCCCGGGCCTCGGCGGCGACCGCTTTAAGGGGTTGCACCCCTTTTTTGATTCGCCATTTCTTCCCCTCGGGCTCGCGTAATGTCTTCAATTAGTTTTATTATATACGTGCGAGTCCGCGTGGTATATATGTACATAAATCAGAGTTTTTTTTTTTCCATTCCGCTTTTCAATAATCCACCGAGGCTTTTATATTTTGTATATATACATTATTATCATCATCGTTATTTATATTCTTTCCTGCGCTCAAAAGGGGAGTGGAGTGCGATCGACTTCAGGGCCCTGAAAAGGGAAATTCCTGTACACGACGACACGTCATATATAGGTAAACATAAAACATACGCACATTTACTGCTATCTACAACGCTGTTGCAGCGAGCGGCAGTCGGATCTGCATTCTGCAGGTCGTCGAGAGACGAAAACGGATGATTCACGTACCAATAATAATAATAATAATATTATATACCTTTATATACGCGTACCTGTGCGCGTCGATCAAACCGGTCCTGCCGGTGTTCAGTTATCGTGCCTACCCGGCGGATTCCCAGTGGGTCCCAAAAACCACACAAACTGTATTACATATACCTACCTACATAGGTACTGTGTATTATACACGTAAAAGCGCGTACATGGTATATATATATGAGTGTGCTATGTACGTGCAAGTGCACATAAATCGCACACGCGAGTCCACGGCACACACACATTTACACATAATAATATATAGGTACACGCGCATCACACGCGCTCGGTCAGAGTGAAAATATAAATAAAATAACCATTGTTCGAACAGCCGCAGATATTATTACAATATTGTGTATCGCGCGGTATCGGCGGGGAAAAAGCGAACCCGGCGAGATCAATTAAAAATAAGAGTGCAACGCACGTTTTATTACGCCGGCCCGGTCTAATTATATACGCACCGGGGCCCGGCGAATACAATGGAGGAAACGCGCGCGTGTGTGAGTGGGTACTGTTGTTTTAATAAAATATATATATGTATTATTATTATTATAGTTGCGCGTTCCTTTCCCGTACTGTACGTCTATAATAATAATTACTGTTTTATTTACGTTATAATGATAACAATAATACGCGTGTGCTGCCACAGAGTGATGTGCATGGCTCGTCCTTTTAGCCCGCCGCTGCATATTCGTGGGTCTCCCGGCCGCGATTTTTACACGTCGTCGCGGTGTTGACGGTCAGCCGGTACGTTCGGCCTACATCACACCTTAGGACCTGTGCACCGCGGTATATAATGAGGCTGTATAGTACGATAATAATGTATGAGACACGTCGTACTGCAAAATCGATGACGACCGATCGATCAGCTGGTGTTCGCCGGCGAGAGAGACTACAACGAGCGCTGCGGCAATATCGTTTTCGCGTTTCACGCAAACACTGCATACTGCGCACTTATAATATTAATTATACACACGTACAAAAAAAAAAATGAATAGGCTGCAGGATATAGCTGCAGCGCGAATTTTTTATCTTTTATAGGCCCGCGAACTGTCTATATACGATTTCATATCGTGCTGTGTCGTGTACAATGTGTTTTTTATGTGAAATAAACGTCATGTGACGCCAAATCAGACTACGTTATACTAATGTAATTTCCGAATCTACTATTATTATATTATGCACGTCCGTGTATATCATGTGTACGCACAGGTAAAAGGTCCTATACTGTATAATATTATAGTAAAACGATATGCTTGACGTGTAATCTATATGTCCCGCTGCGATCGTCTTCTAGGGTTATCTTCCTCCGACTGTGCGCGTAATATATCAAAATATTTAGCGGTATAATATATTATTTTCCAAAAAATCTCACAATCGAGTTATTAATCAATTCCCAGAAACGTGTGCGGATGCTACACAGTTAGTTTTATTATTATTTTAGTTTTCCTTTGGCGAAATTTAATATGAATAGCTATAATAGTTGTTGTCCAATATTATAATACTGCAGCAGTCCCGGCCGGGAAGACGGACGACGGGCGTGCACGATCACGGCAGGAAATAAATCCTCAAGACGTTATTTTACAAGGAGACTCGCAAACCACTTTTCGGAACCGAGTTTTATTACACACACATACTAATATAATGTAAAGAATTTAGGACTGAGAACGCAACGCGTTATTTATATATTAATATTTCCAAGTTTCTCTTAAAATGCAGGCACTAGGTGTATTTTTACGACATTTCCCGAGCAGACCGTTATAAATAGCGCAGTTAATTGCACCAAATAACCACTGTTTTTAATAGTTACACTATTGCATTTGAATTCGATAATAAAAGTGTGTGTATATTTACATATTTATATACTATGAATGTTTTACAGAGAGCTATTTAATTCCGATTCCGAGGTCGGGAAAAACGTAAGGAGAGTAATTGTATAATAATATAATAAAAAGAACAGTCAAAACAGTGTATGTGAAATGGTTGCCCAAGGCGGCGGCGACGGCGGCGGCGACGACTCGCGAGTTCCGCCGTTTAAAGCATGAGCAAATAAATCATCGTTAATTATACGGAATGAGTCGTCGTATATACGTACCTATACGGTTTATTTTATATATATTCATATTTATATTTATTATCGTGTGTATGTTATTTGAGAGTAAATAATATGCCGAGCGCAATTTATACGGCGGATATACTAATACGGTACACGTACCACGATTTGTACTAGAACTTTTCAGATTTATCGCCTAAGCTTGACGTGTAAATAAACATTATGGAAAAAACAACGACGGCAACCGAAAACGATGCGAGCGTTCCGAGAGACTTAAACGCACGCGGCGCACGTCGAGCCGCGCGAGAATATTCACGGCAACGACTCCTAATAATTACAACCTGCTGGCGTTGGCAGAAATGCTACACACAAACACACACACACACACACACACATCTGGCGTGTTTTTTCACTTCAAGAGTACCGTTTCGTTTGACGCGAGTTTACATGAAATAAAAAATATATAGAAAAAAACTGTACACATAATATTTTTATAAACTATTGTGGGCGTTTATATATTATTATATACAACTAAAACCGCAATTACGCCACGTGGACTTATAGTTATAATGAATAATATAATATAATATTATACATTGTAGTCACTGCGCGTATTCTTATACATATTTAGGAGGTACGTTTTCATCCCTGTCTATTGTTCGAAACAGTTTTTTCTCCCTTTGCTATACAAAATAAATATTATGTCTGTTCACGGCGCGGGCGTACTATTATAAATAGGTATATAGTATAATAAATACGGTAGGTATACACAATAATATACATTATATCGTTTGAGGCGTCATGTGTCCCGTCAATTTACATGGACAAAACGTTATTTTCACAAAAAAAATGTTCGACTTGTGGTCACCAGACATTTTATACATTTATATTGTTGTTCTTCACGCGATACAGGAGTTCCGTGTATAGTTGATATAGTGTATAGTTACGCAGCGGTACTCATAGGTGAGAGAGTATAGGAACTTATCCGTAAAGAAACCATGACGAGTTCAAAACATACCACGCGGCTTATTTCAAATTATGACAAGTCAACGACGAGGATAAATAATATTATGCGAAATTTTTCTATCCTTAGAACATATAATAATATTATTATATATTAGCCACGACGATATTATATATAGAATATTCAATAAACTGAATAACATAATATATTATTATACTGCACTCGACGGGTATATACGCAACTATTTATGGCTTTAATTCTGCGAACCCCGTTGAAAATATATTGTGTGCAGACGGCAATTTAATGTAGGTATTGAATAGTTAAAAATCGTCGAGACCATCGATAATAATAATTACAGGCAAATTATTAACACAAATCATTTTAATATTATAATATTATATAATATACTCTCTTGCATGACCGCGGGACGAGCGGTAATTAAAACCATTATTATTGAGCGCATGCATGCAGGTCCGCCGCACGATATCTATATTTAATACGAAACCCATTATTAAACATCTGCTCGAATGTCTCGAGATGAAATAAAACCAATGAGCCGTACGAAACGCGGTCCGGTGTAGAATATTATTATATATAATTATAATATGATGCGATTCCTCGTGAAATATAATTTGAAGTATATATCGATCAAGCGGAACGTAAGAAAATATTACATATTACACTGTGCAGGTACAATGATGCATGCGGATATCGTATACGAAAAAGAAATCAAAATCAAAAACGAAAGATATTGGGTTTTTAATTTTTTTTTCATTATTCATCGCAAAATGTCGCTGCGCATGGCAACAATACATAACAATACGCACGCATATACCGAGAATACGTACCCAGGTATATAAACGAACGCGTGTAAACACAGAATACACCACTGCGCAGAGCATTATTATTATTTTGAACTATATACAATATTTACCTACCCTTCACGACCCATCACACCGTCTATGTGTATAGGTATTTGGTTTGTAACCACTTCAACCGTGACTGCACCGAGTGTCCTACAATATTAAATATATTATATTGTACCGATCGACGAGGCGTTATCACGGTCGCCTGCACTGCAAAAGATGCGGTGATGTAGTGCATTCCGAGTGCTGATCGTGTGATATAGATCCGTATCGGTAAAGAGACCGAAAACACCTATAAAGACATAATAATATCGGCGAAAGAAGATGAGATACTACGCGTATTGTTGTGTATACCTACTACACATATAGTGTATATTATAACAAATACGGACGGTACTCTGGATGTTTACAAACGGCAAAGGCCATATAGTGCGATATTCGAAGAACTGTCGGTGCGTTAAGCTGGAAAATTGAAAAGGGAATACGAAAAAAACCTAAAAATATAACTTACGTTCCGAAATGTACTTTTATATAATATATATGTATATAGGTAGGTATGGACGGAACGTGTAAAGTGTGTCCGAAGACAAGTCTAAATACCACAGTAGTGGTTTGCAGTGGTTATACTGTATGGTTATTATGAGTTGTTAATATAATAATTGGTTTGTGATAATACAATAATAGATAGGTGATTCGTTGATGAATAAAATAAAAATTCATTTTTATAATAATATAATATTAATATTAAAGTCATTACTCATTGTAGTCACGCTTTTATTTCCAAATTGATTTAATTATTTTAATTCTCTGGTTTTGGTTTGGTATATATTTAGATCTTATTTTTGTTTGATCATTTTTCTGTTGAATTTTGATATTACTGCAGATAATCATATTTTAATAATCACTGTTGACCTTATGATGCCAACATTGTCTCTCATCGGGCATACTAAAGTAAGGCCCATCCATTTCTTTAATATCACGATGCTAAGGTGTTTTTTTTTTTTATTGCCGCTCGAGGTCGGCGTTTAGGCAAATTAATAACACCATATAATTTTCCCCTATTAATAAACAAACGGGCAATAATATCATAGTGGTGGTTTTTATTGCTCTCGAATTTTTTTTTCAAATAATAATACACACGCAATATGTGCAATACGGAGTAAGGGTTGGTTCGGACAATGCGTCAAATATGGCGGTGGCGTCGGCGTTCGGTCTGGCGGTGACCTTTATAGTTTATATCCATATCGGAAGCGACGGACGAGACACGCGGACACAATAATGATACACAAGGAGCACACAAGTATAATATAAGTACGACACATCTGCCACGAAATGGCGGCGGAGGGCTCACAAAACGTTTCCGCATCCGCATGTTGCGTGACTGTTAACGACTCGTATATATATATATTATATGTATATATTGGTAGGTACTGCCGGCAAATACCTCTGCGAGGAGTATATTTTAATAATAGTAAATAGGTAGGTTAGACGAGTGTCCTGCTATACTATAATGCAATACCTATATAAAACGATAAAAATAATAAATATGTATACATATAAATGAAACGGTTATTTTTCACTCTCTATAAGACAATTCTTCAAAAAAAAAAAAACAAAAAAAAAACGATATATAGGTATAATTCTTTTTTACATAATATATATAATATATAATGGCATTGTGTAAACAAGATTGTCTTCACGATCTTCACACGCATTTTAAAAAAGAAAAAGAAACTCCGTAAAAATGTACACACACACACACACACACACACGAACGCAGGGCGCTCGATCGCGCTAGAGTATGGTATACATATATATAGGTATATAAATTCACATGTTTATAATACAAGTTTATGTATATATGTGCGTACACGGGTTATTATTTCTCCAACCCCAATAATTACAGGCGTATCACGACCGCGGCGGCGGCGGCGTCGCGTTAACGAGATTGCCTTCTTCGTGCGCTCGCGTACACATGCGCTATAGGTCCTGACCATGTATATAATATGTTTTTGTGTTTGTGTGTTCGTATTGTTTATGTCGTCGTCGTCGTCGTCGTCGTAGTCGTCTCGAATTTATTAGCTTCGTATTTATTTCGTTCGCCTATTAATTAAACGACGATGCTATATTGTATACGGTGTGCGATAGAGGGAGAGATCCGCAGCAGTGTCGGCCGAAGAGAGCGGACGCCGCGTCGCGGAGAGATGTTATTATAATGTATATGGTACGCGAAGCCAGCTAGTCCGGTCGGTTTGAATATTGTAATATACGTATATAATATAGACGCTGCGCGGTCCGGAAAAATAATAATAAAACCAAACGGGATAGAGTCTAATATTATTATTATTATATATATTATTAATACTATAAAACGTGTACATGTGTGTGCGTTTGCGTGCGTGCTGATTATTATTATTATTTGTGCCACGGCGACGACGGGGGAAGGGCGAACGACGACGACGACCAAAACCGCATAATATATAATATACGCACTGCAGCACACACTTACGGTGCTTTGGCGGCGTTTTATTAATCAACGCCGCGGACGACTCTCTCCCCCGAGCGACGACGACGACGACTGCAACGGCGATACGCGCCCGTTTATGGTATAATTATATGTGTGTCCCATGTAATATGTGTGTATTTCGTATATTATATGTGAACGGTACACCGCGGTAATGTGTGTGTGGTGCGGTTTAATACGACCATAACATTATATAATATACGACAGACAAGACGCGGCTCCTAAAGGGATTTTGGGGTGGTATTAAGCGTGCAGACGTCGCCGGATAAAGCTGCGGCTATCGATTCGGAAAATTGGTTTTATTTCTCACCCACCCCACACGACTACAAATTTTGTTAATTTATTGGCGAAGCCGACGATATTACTGGGCTGCCAATATAATATAACTAACCGTTACGGAGGCGGTGCAGCAGTCGCTGAAGCTATATAATACACACAGCGTGTGCAGCTTAACATAAAATAGGTGCATCTGTTTTTCGCGTTTTTACATTTCGACCGCATAAATCGATTGTTTTCCCACCTCAAGCATACCCCCTCCCCGCCATGAACGTCATGGAAACGTCACTGCAGGCTCCCTATGATGTCCCCTGTGCGTACAACTGTCTATGCTCGTCTAAAACTATAGACGATATTAAAATATCGTATTTTGTACTGCAGACGAAACACGTTGAGTAAATCCGTAGGGAAGATATTATAGGTACTCGTAAAAATATAATATACCTAAATCTCAGCAGCGACTATACAGAGCGATTACCGTAGGTTCATATAGTACACATCATTATGGTCATTACACACTTTTGAGGCATTCGCAAGGGATGAAAACTTAATTTAAACAATTTAACGGAAAGTATGCGAGAGATAAACAAGACGTATACAAAGATTTTATTACCACAGTATCGTAAGTACAAATAGGTTACACATGTAGTATATATTGCAAATTCCGTCTGCACCCGCGAAGACATATACTGTAAACTGTAATAAATGCACACACACACATATATATATATAAATATAAATATATTCACTTTGGATGGTAAAAAGTCGGCCGACCATTCAACTTTTTCTCTCTGGTACTAACCGATTACAGTCGACCTATAATAATACATTTTTTATCGCACGTGAAGACGACAACGACCATCACTACATGTAGATAATATACAAGGACTTTTTTTTCGTTTAAGTCTATAACTGCGATTGTTTACATGCTTTTAATTTCTAATTTATTCATGACTAGTGCAGTATATAAATATGTAAAACAACGGTATAAGTATGCACTTTAAATGTATAATTTTAGAAAGCTTTTTTTTTTTCGTTTTATTCATCGACGAGTAATACAATACACAATAATCGATGTTCTCTCAGACTTAAATTGTTATGCTTGCAGAGAATCGTCGGATTATTCATAATATAATATAATCGATTCTAAAATGTCTTTATTACGGATTGAATCGAGCTGCAGCAGTTACAATGATAATGTATTCAAATAGTAAAAAAGACAGTTTTATGTCAAAGAAATTTAAAATAAAATAAAACGTATATTTTATACATCTTTGTTTTGTTTATTATTTACACTATTCGTTTGTGTTTGTACCTATATATATATATTATATGCAGACGGGTTAATTGATAGCCGGGACAGCACTGCTGCACGCGTGAATAATTGAAATCACTATATATAATACAAGTCGAAAGTATAAAATACGATAAAAATGAGGATACGCCGTGCGTTTATTAAGGTAAAACACTATTAAAATATATATTATATTATTTAAATAAACACAGGTCATAAAACAGTACGGCCGCGCGTTGTAATGGGTCACTCTCGATAAACGAACACATCGCATGTCGAACGGACGTCACAATAAAACACACATATCCGACATGGGCTTTATAGCGTCGGACAAACGCGTCTCGTCGGCTATAAACGCGTGCCTATTATTGAGAGCTCGTCCACGGATTTTACATATGCGTGCGTCGTCGTCGTCTGCATCGTCGAAGGAGAAGAAATTTGGTACGATCGTAAAAATAATATAATATAATATAATATACGAAACGCTCGACGACGTGCAATATAAAGAGAAGTATAACATTATATAGATACGCGTGTACATGTATCTATAATATATTGTATAGGTACATTAAAAATACATGTTATGTTCTCTCTCATTCGGTGATATTCAAATTTCGAGGCCATGACGTGAAGAATTTTCGGAAAAGTTGCGTTATCTGCATTAGCGGCTGTTATCCGCACGACATTACTGCGTTTCGATATCGGAATGACATATTATATATTTTAACAAAAACGCGATATAAAAGTAAATTACGAATTAGATACCTACATATACATAGAAATTAAAATAAAGATATGTCTTTTACGATATGCGATTATGTCGTGGAATAGCACCTATATAGGTACGATTGTTTTGAATAGTACATTGAGGGTATACAATTTTTATATATAAAAATCGTATACGGACAAATATGCGCGAGTGTACGCCGTGGCCGGTTTGTGGGAGTGGGAGTGGGAGCTAAAGGAGAGCACTCTCACCCCTTTATTCGTTTTGCATATTTCATCCCCCTACAGTGTATAGGGTCTATACGATTTTCATCAAGAAAACCCACCACTCCGTGCAAGAGATTTTGATTTTATGTACTCGAAATAATAATGTTTTATTTCATTTCATTCGTTTATCTGTATCCAAATCAAAATGCTCAGTACACTATACAATATAGATAGACGTACAATTTATGTAGGTACATTAAAAATATATATTGTGTTAAACGACTTTTCTTCTTTGCTAATATTCGAGGTAAAGTGAAATATTTATGGAATAGTTGAGTTATCAACATTATTGGATATCCGTATACAATATTACAGTGTTTTGTTCACACAATGGCATAATTTAACAAAAACGTAATATAGGAATAAATTATAAACATTGTGGTGACTTAGAGATTAAAAAAGGAGAACGAACTGAACGCGACGAAACGTTAGCTGCATCATTGCAACGCTGCGATTATAATATCACGGGATACCGCATATACCATTAATTTGTGGTTATAATATTCAATCGTATCATTACGTGTGCACAACGGATGTTTAAGTTTTTAAAACAACAAAACTGTAAATAATATGCGAGTGTACGCGGTGGCCGGTTTGTGTGAGTGGGAGCTAAAGGGGAGCCATTTCACCCCTTTGTCCGGTGTACATATTATATCATCCCCCTACATGATATTCTCATTGAGAAAACCCACCACCCCACGACCCATGTATAAGAGACTCTGGTTTGATGCGTACTCGAAATAATAATAAATTGTAAGTCATTTCATTTGTTTTTTATCACCGCATGCAAACCAAAGGGCCAAGTAGTATACCTACATTTACTAAATAGCCTACCCCTTTAATATACACATGTACCTACATAGGTATATCGGAAATCGACACTCCGTGAGTGAAATCGTCTGAACACTTACTACATACGATACGCGTAAAATTGTGCATCCATCCCCTCCACCACCACCCATGACGTATAATATTCAACATGTGTGACACATAATCGGTCCTCTGCGATGCTGATGCAGCGAACTTGGTATATGCGTGATATATTAAATAATATATATACATATTTAAACCTTGTATGTCGATAGCCACAACACGCTTCGGAAATTTACTGCGTATTATTAACGCGCTATAAATGAGTGTACAAAGGACTTGTACTAATATTTTCTAATAATATAATGTACACTTTTTGAAACGCAGTCTCCGCGAGCCGAAAACCCGTTCCCCGGGGCTTCCGAACCCTCACGATGGCGTTTCCAACGCGTAACATGATTTTTCAGCTAGCCGTGATTAATGAGACGTAAACGGATATATTTTCAAAATTTTTTTTACGTGAAAAAATGGTTATTACATGTATGGTGAGGGGGGGGGGGGTGAGGTAGAGATTCGACGAAACACACGATCGTCAATGACAAAACGCTATACGCACTGTCTATATAATAATATGTAGGAAGTTTTACAACTGCTGCAGTGTACAGCGTGTACCTAGTACCTTCCTACATCTATATATTATATTATTATAATATTGACGTTGACAAACGAAAAGCATGGTAAAAACAAATAAGTATCTATTTGTGTTTATACATACGCGTGTGTGTGCTTATCGATAATATTATAGAAGGTATGTTATAGGTATGTATTATTTTCCAATGATCGTTTGGGCGCGACCAAAAGTAAACATTTATTTTTTGCAGAATAAGCGTTTACTATATATATATAGTATTATATAGTATTATACAACCGCACTAAGCCCGTTTATTGTTTTTTCAATAATTTCCACACTGAAAATATGTAGATGCGTACCTAGTACCTAGGTATATCTCGCGGGGTCTGCACGTTCTGTTTGACAACGATTTTTAGAAGGCCTGGGACCTCCAAGGCTATGCTTATCGACTCTTAAGTAAAAATATTACAGTTTATAGCACACCCCCACACCCTATAATTTAGTTATTTTCCCGACGTCCTATCGAGAATATTTTGCACGGGGAGTGTAAATAATAAACGATTGTGGAATGCGCAGCGGTCCATTATAGAATAACGAATACCTATAATAACAATTAACAATTCAAAATAGCTATACCTGTTCGTCGCGTTCACACCGTCCGATCGATTTTAATAATAATTTTAAGCGTTTTTTATTATGTTTTTTTTTACACCCAAAGTTATAATAATATATTCGTCCCTGTTTGCCGAAATTCAATCATTTCCCTGAATTTAAAACGACAATACATTTCCGTCAAATGCCTACACCTATACATACACTAGAACGAGACGACTTTATTCAAATCGATATAAACATAATATAGCGAATGTCAGAATACCTATATAACACGCGTAGTATAGGCATGGCTAGATAGGTACCTAGGCGTAATAAAAATAAAAAATAAATATTATAGCAATAAGCGATATAATAATAATAATAATAATAAAACAAAAACCTGTATGCCGACAGCGCGCATGGTACCTATATACCTACTATACTTATATAGTAAAATAGTATTATAGGCTATGGCCGGCGAGTTCTGTTTTGAGAAAAACCGATTACATTTAGCGAATTCGGTGCGAAGTTATTTTGTCTCTAGGGCAGTAATATATCAGAACGCATTATCACCAACACAACGACGTCCCAGCCGTAACGGGTCCATTACAAACAGACAGTCGAACGGATTGTTCTAGCACGCATAGTTATATATTATATACACACAATGTGTGTGTGTATGTGTAATTATGTATGTATATAATAAATCGTAGGTAAATATAACACAAATATATACATAATATACTGTATAATACGCATTATGCACGTTGTACTCGCGCACAATATAATATATGTGTGTGAATATCATTTATAAACAGGACGCGTCATCTCGTAGCGTTTATAATATATATATATTGTATATACAGGGTGATTCAGACATTTATGTTACAGCAATTTTGTCTCGTATGAAATATAATATATTAGAATATAGGTATGATCGTTATTGAAAATATTTTTTTTTCACATAATTTTAAGTCGTCATAACAACCAACTTTTTCATTGTAATTGTTTAGTATTAACTTTTCTGAATGATAACATACAATTTTAATTTCACATTCCTCAGCAGAACATTAAGCGTAATATTTTCGATATACATTTTCGACAAGTAGGTACAGATAAAATTAATATATTTTATTATTATGCACTCGCTATAATAGCGGTATAAAACTTATAAACGCGGTCTGGTCTGGGGTAAAAACGAAATTGATTTTTTCGCGCAGGATATTTAGGCAGGATTGTAGAAGCTGTTCAAGATTATCACAACTATTCTGGTCAAATCAAACGATATAGTTACCTACTCATATTTGCCAATTGATAACATATATAGTGACATAAATAATATTAAATATTATACGAACATCGCGTTGTATATCGGTTGACCACGTTAAATCCGACGGATTCAGTGACGAAGAGCTGCGGTTTCACGCAAGTTCTGTTTTTTTTCCTTCTCATATTATGTCATATTTTCTTATCGATTTTATATTATATTATATTATACACACCTCAAATTATACGAAACGGCTAGAAAGTTTAACCATCAGGAAATCCGTTTTTTGTAATAATAACATACGCACAGTAGGTACTAACACCTACCTATACATAACACCGCGGACATAATAAATGCAATCACATAATAAATCGTTCAATACAACATCATATTATTATTATTATTATCATATAGATATGTAATATGTAGGTAGGTACAAGACCGGTGTAACTTTTCAATTAAAAATAAACATAATTTAACACTTCGATATTTCATGACGATGAATTATTGTTTTACATTCGATGTGTGTGTGTGTGTTTTGTTGTTATTTTTTTTTTTAAAAATTGTTAATACAATTATTCGAGATCACGAGATTAATGCGCGGTCGATGGTACCCAGCGCACGCCGTGTGGTTGGCCAGTTGTTATAATAATATAATATATAATCCGACGACGATGACGACGACGGCGATGATGATGATTATTATTAGGTATTATTATTATTATTATTATTATTATTCCTCACAGCTACGCGCGAGATCTATTCGATTTAAAAACGGCTCGGGACCACGAAACGCCGCACGAGAATAAATAAATTAAACAACGTTCGATATATACGAGATCAAGATTAATAACACGTAATAAGGGTTTCAAAGGATATACGGTTTCCGACTGGTTCACGACACGATCGAGAGACAACACAACACAATAATATAATAACATTTCGACGCCGCCGTTATACGAAGGTTGAGTGGGCGTGCCATTTTCGACTTTTAATAAAGCGTATATTATAGAAAATAATATAAGTACTTGTGACGGGGATGGAAGAGTTGGTGAGGGGGGGGGCGTTTTTGTATACCAAATGGAAATAATGTACTTTTCAATAGCGACGAAAAACCTTAGGTTTTGTCCGTCGTGAATTTCCGTTAAATATATACCTTGTAGTTTGGCGAGTGAGGGACCGAGATAGATACCATGTAGCTCTAACTCCACCGCTAAAGCGCGAGCAAAGCAGAATTGAAGGTACGTGCAGCAGAGAACTATAATAACTAAATGAAAAACGAATAAGTACATTTTTCATTGATATAATAATTGAACACTTGTTAGCAGAGTACAACAAAATCAAAGGTGTAAAAATATATATAATGTAGGTATACCTACGGTATATATAGCTGACGGAACGCCACACCATCATTCATCAAACAAATAAATAGATCAAAAAAAAAAAAATATAACCTAATATTAGAGCTGATATGAATTATTTAAAAATACATTAACACGTAATTATAAATTAGACGTCTCGCGTCTAACGACTAAATAAAATAATAATTAAAAACGAATATAATATTATAATATCTGATAAAATCTGGTATCCAATTATCTTCAAGGTGCATTTCCATGAGAAAATATTGTGTTATAATAAATAATATCATCCATTAGATGGCCGGCGGGGGTTTATCAAATAATTAATATCAATCAACATCGATCGGAATATATTTTTCTTCGCATTTATATTAAACGTTGAAAGTCGTGTATACCTACAATAGCGTTTTTTTCTTATATACATATTTTCGACAGATTGCATCAAATTCTCACTATATTATATATATTTGTATAAATATGCATAACATTTTTTATTTTTTATGGTAATTTAAATTTTTTTTATATTTTTCAACACACATCGTCCGCATATAACGGAAATAGATCGTAAAAGCACAAATTATAATACAATATAATATTATATAACTTAACTATATTATAACACTGCCAGAAACTGCGCCGTTCTAGTAATAATTATCATAGGGGGGGGGGGGGGGAGAGAATTACAAAATTCACGCCACACCTGTACCTAGTTAATAATAGTAGTACTGTAAAAATTCTGAGAACTGTGACCGCTTTTTGAGAGATCTCAAATGTTATCACCGCCCATAATATTTTATCAGTTTTTATTTTACGAGATCTTATTACAATATTTACAATATTACGTGTAACCATAGGCTACCGCGGTAACCGTGTGCATTTCGAACATCACGGTATCTAATAAGGGCTATTTCCCAACCGACTGACGGAGAATGGACGTAGAGCCTAAACTATAGTAGGTAGAAACTTGGACATATGACAGAACTAGTGTACTGCCTTCATTTCGTAACGTAATTTCGTACAATTTTGCAAAATTTTGATTTTAAATAGCAAAAAAATGTATATTCAAAATATATACTTTCTGTTAAAACGTGAGGCAATTCCTTTAAAGTTCTATGTTTAGCATTCACTTTCCGAATGTGACTTCGTACGGATTCAGCTCAGCCGTCATCGGTGGATAATGAGCGCGGCGGCGTCGACGACGACGGACGTGGTATATATACTGGTATAGTGGTAGTGGTTGTGGGCAGCAATGACTCTGTACGAGTATGGACAGTATAATATATACCTACAGTAGGTACGTCGCGTGTATATATAGGTATATCGAACGAGGTAAATACTCGTATATATATATGATAATAATAATATATAGGTATAATATTATAATGTGTAGCCGGGCGCGCGCGAGTACTGCAGCGGGCAGCGTGTCATCACACCGGCGGACACTATCATTAGAACATCACTCGACGCGTTATTACCGGGTCACGTTTATCCCGTCCGTATTATATATGTTATTATACACACATACATGATATACGTGTACACAAAATACCGTGCATGTGTGTGTGTGTATGTGTGTGTATTTTATACACACGAATGTGTTGTATATACTTTTTTTTCTCCTAAAAAAATTTTCGACCTATCTTTCTTCACCAAAATAACAAATAATAATAATAATAAAAAAACATCTCATATATGATATATATATATATATAAAGTATAGTATCCACTGTCTTCTCCTCCTCTTTCTCCTACACCACCACCAATATTACCGACAACCACCTTCGCCCTCTAAATACACACACATACACAAGACGAATGTCAGGACGAATAATCAATAGTAATTACGGTGGGTGTAAAATACCAGTATAAAGGTGCTCCGGGGGACCTATTCCTACCTATAATATTATGTGTGAGCTGTATAATACGACGACGACGACTATGACGATGGCGACGAACAAGACGAGGTACGAATTAACGACCTCCGAAAAAAAAGAAACAACACACTACACCGCTCTCGTGAAAACTGATGCTCGTTATAAGTGATTTTTTTTTTTGTTTCATTTTTTGTTCTTCCCGTTTCTTGCGCTGTCTTATAATATACGGGGCACCGGGGTCAATGCAGTGATTGCTAGACGAACGTACTATATAGATAGAAATTCGTAGAAGAGTATACCAACGATATTATAATTTAATATGGTGTTAGGAAAAAAAATACGAAAACGGCTCAGACGATTATCGACGGGCGCACACGTAATGTTAACGTATTAAAATACACCTCTATGGTGTAGCTATACATACATAATATATAATATGTGTAAAATGGACAATGCTCTGTACAGCACATTATTGTAATACGCGAGGTGATGGATACTGCAACGTGCCAGAAGGTGTTGTCGTCGATATAGACTTGTATAGACGAGATGGTCGATTTAACGCAAGACACTCATTATTTTAGAAATCACCAACTACGTTTTTGAAAATATTTCCTATACACAATCTTAAGACGTTACAAAATAACATGATTTTTACTATTCTTACCGTTATAATTTTTTAAGATTTTTACTCTTTTTGAATGACAGCATATATTTTTAATAACCTTTGTCTTGCAGAACAGTATATACGACTGCGCAGTAGGTATAAGTAATATTGTGTATAAATTCGCGTTCAATCGTTATTATTAACCCAACTAAAAAATAATGCAATTATTGAAAACAAAAATTTGTTTTTAATCCGAAGCTGCAACATTACACTATATAAGTATAAAGCCTATACACGATGATTACAGTATTCGCTGTATCCACCTCTGCAATATAGAATATATTTTGGAGTGATCGGCGTTTTTCTGCGGTAGAAATCAAGTATCGCAAAGTAGGTACATACCTACCGGTCCGCGGAGACTTCAATATTAGCAACACGGCGGCCATTATAATAATAATAATAATAATGTATAACACGAATGCGATAAATCATCGAGTTTTAATTATTTAAATACGTTTAGCGAGTCTTTGGCGGGCCAATAGTTAAATTTTTAATTTATTTCATGATTTATCGAAATACATAATATTATTATAACCGTGTGGCGCACAACTCGTCGAGGTAAAGAGGAGAAAAAAAATTATACACACTTAGTATTATTATTATCATCATTTCCGCGAGAGATGTTTAAAAAAATAACCAAAAATATATGCAAATAAGACCCAACAACGTAAGAACAGTAGGTAGGTAGATAGAACGATGTAGCTATATACCGCGGTATTATACCGGTGTGTGTGTGTGTACTGTGTACGCATAATGCACAACGCATATATCACGTTAACTCATTTAAAATCAATTAGACAATTGTAACAGAGTACAAAAACACGTTTGTACTTTATTAAACCGTATTTTATCGTCCCCATCGTGTAAAATATGCAATACCGGTTAACTTTTAATTTCATGCCTCGGCGTACCTACATATAATGATAATAATGTATGGTATTAAATAGCACGCGATTCGGCTGGTGTGTTAATCGTTTTTTCATGTCGTCCACGGTGTAGGACAGTTTCAGTTCACCGCTCGGAAGGTAAAATGTCAAACAAACAAAATATAAACGTATATAATATCATATACGTGTACAATGTATATATATATATTACCAACACACTTTTTTAGTGTTCCAACTGGTTTTCCATTTAATTGTGACGTTAAAAAAAGAAAAAAAGGCTTAATTGTTTTCTGCAACGTGCAGTGCTCGTTTGTTTTCGTCTTGGAGATTTTAATATGTTCATTAACGCCGAGAAATATACGATGACGACGATGGAGATAATTCAGATATTATAGTATATACCAACCCATTTCCGAAACAGCAAATGGAAAATAAAAACCAATACTATTATATTATTATTATTATTATTATTATTTTATCATCATTATAATACTTTTTTAAGCATTGCACAATATAATATTATGATTTTAAAATATATACGTACGCACGTGTTATATTATACGCGTCATTATTTTTAATCCCGTCGAAATAACTTTATCCGTTTAATATGATCCGTTTGACATATTATAATTTGAACGTAGATACATCATTAAAACGCGATAACCACCGCACGCATAATAATAATTAATACTAAATACGTCATAATTTATTATTCAATATTATCAATACAGAAACGATCGTATAGTATAATATAATATGTATGGTACCTACTACCAATAGCTATATATATACTATATTATAGAAAAATATAATATTTGGTTAGAAGTTTCGGGACTTAAACCGTTCGATTATACTACGACACATTAATTAAATTAGAAAAAAAACAAAAAAATAGCAACAATATAATAATTCCATAAAATAAAAATTCGTAACCTAATATTATGTTATTTCTTTGAACTTTACCGCTGAGTTCAATTTAATAGATACGATGAACTAGTTTATCGATAGAATCGATTCGACTCCGGTACATAAATGCATTATAAAATCATTGATAATGTACATCAATATTTTAAGCGATAAGCATACACGAACACCAATGCATTTATGTAATATTATATTGAGAGAGAAATTCAATCAAGTTGTTAATTATAATTATACAGAAATCAATATTAATAATATAGGTAATCGCTGCACATAATATTTTTTATTCTAACGTTATCATTTCATCAAACATTTTTTTCTTTTTATATATCTGTATAAACATCAAATTAAATAATTCTCTGAACTCATTATAGAATATAATATATGTTCGTAATATATATATTATAAATACCATACGTAAGTTCCGCAGCCCATTTCGATAATGTTTAGCAAAATAAACGTGTTTCACAGAGTTTGTAACGACTGTAAACACACATGTACATTATAAAAATGTTTTAAAACAATATAAGTAGATAATATATAATATCCGGTTTTTAACAAATTCTGTCTGGTGAAATTTATTGCGCGGCTGATGACGATAATATATAATAAACATGCAATTTTTTTTTTTGCTATTCAAATTCAGTCCAAATTTAACCTTACATAATAATATGATGTATAAAATATGTTATTTCTGATAGCTAAACGCGCGGTCACAAAATTAATATAAAAGTATTTCATTTTTAAACCATAAGGAATGAGAAAAACACATTTATACATGTGACTGTCTCTTTTTAATAAAAAACAACGTTTTCTTAATTTTGTGTTGGTATAACGGAAATAATATTCTATTGTTCCGTTCAAATTATAATGAGATATGAGAAAAATTACACTATTATTGTTTTAATAAATATTATATCATTAGGGAACTATTATTAGTTGTTACATTGACGGACGACTTGAAAGCTTCTGGTTGTACGTAAGCACCAACATGAATAATGTATATTATAATAGTACGACACATTATTGTTGAATATTGAACGGATATAGTTTTTTGTGAAGGTTAATCGTTTTAATTTAATGTTTAAATTAGCTGCAGAGTATAGTTCGACGGAAATGGTTGAAAAAAAGTATTCTCTTAAGATTATGTAATTAAAAAATGGTTGACATTTAAAAATCCGAATATAACAGCCGTGGTTCATTTTTTTTTTTTTTTTTAATCAAAATTATAATAGGTCTCTGCATCATTGGCATTTCGAGCGTATAGGAGGGCTGCCTGAGATCGTGAGGGAGGATAGGTTTTTAATTAAACGGTTTGTGTGGGAGAAAAGACAACATATGTAGAAGCTTTTATAAAAGTGTTTGGCTTCTTCATGGATTGTTTTTAGTTTCCGGTTTGTGTGGAGAGTATGATTTGATATGTATGGGGGAGCATTTATTAATTTTCTTAGGGCAATGTCCATGGAAGGGTTGAATTTTATTTAAGTTTGTGTTTATTACAACTCCATAGTTGGATGCCGTATGCCCAGGTTGGTTTCAGTAATGTTTTGATAAGTTTGATATTATAGGGGAGGCGTGTTTATTAAAGATCACCTAACCTATAAATGGATAACAGTGCTCAATAATCAGGCAATTCAAAACTATATGACAGGCATTTTATATTTTAATTGAACATTTGTTCACAAAATGTGATTTTTAAAACACTGTCGGGATTTTAATTTTAATTTTCCCTTGAAGTCGCATATTTATATTTTGACAATTATATTATAATGAATCGTTAAGCTCGGTTTTCGAGCAAAACGAAATAAAAATAGAGAAAAAGTCGATCTCTAGGTCGCAACGTCAAGAGAGACTTCAATCTGTTTTTCATTTCAGCGCTCTCGTCAAGTCACCAGATCGATTTTGTATGCACGTCGGAAACGGAAATACGACTGTCGACAAAATCCCCACGTCACATTAGTCGTGCGTTCCGCGCACAATATTATTATTTATTACATATTATTATTATTACGATGAAATGTATACACGTCAACGTGGCGACTGCAGGATTGAATATTATAATATTAAAACGCCAAAAGAAATGACGCGCTGCCGATGTAGCTGCGGACGGACGCGGTCGACTGACTTTGAGACGACGGTGGACGACCTGTGTTGACGAACGATATCGTAATGCATAATATAATAACGATTTTCCTCCTCTACCGTATACAAAAATAGCCATATTCAAATGGCTTTTTATGATGATTATTATTATTCAATTTTTTGTCTCCGTACGCGGTGCGGTGTATTGCAGGGGCAGTGAACGACGAATGTAAAGAGATTTTCTTCTGCTCGGAGCAAAGACGCGTGGAGGGACGATACTACAATGAAACACGTTTACAAAATTTTTCACGCTGTCCGAAGTTAATAATAATAATAAGAATATATATGCATGCGTGCTGTAGTGTAGTAGTACATGTGTACTACTATAGTATGTAACAACGAGAGCTTGCTTTTCTATTATGCATAATCAATCTGGTAGGTTTTTTGATTGGGAAAAAAAAGTCGATATAATGTTCCCTCTATTCTCATGGTCACGTATATAATATTATGTGCGCGAGCGGCGTGCGTGCAGGAGAGAGATGGCGGCGGCATACTTATATATACTGCCGATGTATAATATTAAAATATAGGTATAATAATAATATATAATATAAATAGGCATAATATACCGCGTATACCGCGGAAGAAAAGAACGGGAGAAAAAAATGTCGGCCATACGTGAAATATAATATTATATAGGTACAACAATATATAATAACAATATTTATACATAATATTATTATAATATATACGGCGGCGTACGCGTAAGTAAGTAGGCGTGTATAGTCAGACGCCGCAAGACATTTAAATTTTGGGCCGTTTGAACTTATATAATACTTACAGAAGTAAATTGACAACATATTATTTCTTTGCTCGGCCGAGGTGTTTGAAAACTAAGATCTATGGTTATAAATCATCGGTACGAATTACAACTATATCCAAAGGTCTACCAGCTAACACGATACTAGATCAGCACGTCAACCAATTGACTATATAATCCGATGACGATTAGACGACTCCAGCGGCTCCAGGTGTAATCGAAGCGTCTTAAGCTTCTGAAACCATTAGACATGGGTTGAGAAAAGGGCATGAGCCACATCGTTGGAAGTGTGACTTCATCAAAAAGCCCTTTGGATCGTTTATGAACAATAAATTCCCGCAGGGCATTTAAGAAAATAAAAACGAAATGTGCGCGTGACAGAAGAGAGATGGCGGCGACGACGACTGCAGTGAACTTGTTATATATTATAGCCGATGAATAATAATGTTACGATATAGGTATAATATTATTAATATACATAAATAGGCACATTATACCGCGGAAGGAAAGAATGGGTGGTAAAAAATGTCGGCCATACGTGAAAATGTGTAATATGATATGATACACAACAATACAAAATAACAATATTTATATACATAATAATGTTATATATACGGCGTAAGTAGTAAGTAGGTGTGTGCGTGTGCGTGTGCGCGTGCGTGTATTTGAAGACGAACGCCGCGAGACATTTAAATTTCGGGCTCTGTTTGAAATGAATATTTATGCGTCCCGCCGCCGAGGTCTTGAGACCCTGATGTCCGACCGCGAGACGGTCTGCTGCAGCTACTGTTTTTAAACGGCGGAAGTATGTTCCGACCGGGGTGCGGTGCGCGCTCTTAATGGCGGTTTTTCTGAGGGGTGACTCGCGCCCGCCACCCCCTCAACCCACGATTTAAAGAATACCACGTGTGTGTGTGTGTGTGTGTTTGAGTACAAGATACGACGAATCTAGTGAAACTTAATTAGTCGCGAGCGTATTCACGTCGGTACATATTATAATAATATAATATACGTCACGCGATATTATATACAATAATGGAGACAATTCAATTGGGCGAATAACCTTTTTTTTTTCATTATAAATAGGTTCAACCACATAATTTGGGCTGGTAGAAATTACCAGCAGAAAAGACCAGACTTGCCTAATACAGAAAATAATTTGAGTAAATTTTTTTTTTTTATTTTATCATAATTTCATCGACAAAATAATTGTCTTACAATTTATGGGCAAAATATATTCAACCAAGCAATTTTTAACCAAACCTGTAGTAGTCAATCACTGAGAGTCCAGCGATTAATAGCGTCTAAAAAATCACCGAACTTTGTATTCACCCAAAAGATACATAGTTTATTTTTCAACTCTCCCAAATAAAAAATTCGATCAAAAAAATAGGTCATGTTTATTATACAGGGAGGATCAAGTTTTTGCATTACCTACACAACGTTGTAGGGAATTATTACAATATTCGTTATTGAGATCTTATGTAATCCCCGAGTGTTTAACCGAGTCCTTTAAAAAATTATATTTCATTTAGGTACTGCTCGGAGATAACGGGAAACTAAAATTACATAATAATATAATATATTTATAATAGACCCCGTCTGGGCTAATGCTACGACGTGTCGTGTGTCGGTATGATGTCTATTATATTATATTATTCTACTGGTATTATTATTATACGTATACGTCTGTTGTCAACACATCACACCGATCATCATCCGTAGGTACTATATATAATTTGAATATTTGATAATATATTAATACGCTATACGAAGTCAATTATTATCGAAAACTTATTCCACAACAATATAAAATAATATGTAAAATGACACAAAGTGCCCCATTGTGTCTTTCCGCTACAATAACTATTCATTTTTTTCTTTTTATGTACGACCGGTATTATAATAGATTATGAATAGACCAAATTCTTCCAAATAGTATAAACTTTTGGTTTATTAAATATCTATATAGTCTATAGAGTGTCAATAGAATTATGAATCATCGCTTCAAAACGATTGTGAACTTTTTCCTTTTTGTATATCATAAACAAGGCCATGGAAGTTTGGTAACTTTATTTTTGATAAATTAAAACAGCTTGGATTTGTATACCAAACGAATTTAAGTATGTTTTTTTATTTAACACTCGAGCGGAAATAGTAATATTAACATATGTTGATGGAAAAAACATCAATAACTTTTTTTTGTATATTGACTAAATGTTGGGAAAAATGTTATCACTATTAGCATACGTTTTTTTCTATTGCACAGAATTACGGCTTCCCACAACATAATAATAATTTTATTTATTTGGCTCTGCATGAAAAGATAACACTTTTTTTACATTAGGTATATTATTTAGATACATAATTAATAGCAGTCACTTTTATAGCAGGATGCAGACTATCTCAACGTCCGACATTGTAAGCTATACCCGAAAGACGAAAAACAAATTATCACCGTGGCAATTCTACGCCTATGTATAGTTTAGGGTAGGGATTCGGAAAAAATCAAGTGGGAAAAAACTTATCAGAGGGACGAACACCGTAGTGGTACATCATCGTGTGTACATTGTACGTATATATTATATTATGTAATATGTATAGTTCCACGCCCTCGTGCCGGCAATCGTGAAAATTAAATAACATATTCTACTCAATGATAATATATGGACCGCACGACCCTGTATGTACTCTCGTTGACCGTGATCTATTATATTCATTAGCCGTAAAAATAATTATAATGATGAAAAAAACCCGCGATGAATGATGAGACCGAAACGATGTGTACCTATATATACAAAAACAAAATAATCCTCGTATCTACCTATGTATTATACGTATAATACACTCGTGTAGGATCCCGTCGATCCTCTACAGGATATCAACCTTAGAATTAGAAAAACCACTATAAGAATTAATTTGAGTATACCGCGCATGGTATATACCTATCTATAATGACACGTTATTATGGAAAATTTTACGTTATATATTATGATTGTTGGTGATTCAAGTAGGTACCCGTGTATACTTTTCAATTTATTTTTTTCGACTGTTTTCAAGTCTGCGTCAACCGAACAATAGACCCACTGCGATATATAAACACTAAAAAACTGGTTTCCTTATAAATATAAAAGCATTAATAAAAATAATAATAATATAGCAATAACCACGTGAATAATATTGTTCGAGTCTTATCGATTTACCCAAAAGATCATTAATTATATTACATTTAACCCTACGTTTTTAATGACGTTTAACACCAAACTGTCATTAAATCATTACACACACACAAACACATACACACACAACACCAAAAACGTGGCAGTATTTCGGTATGAAAAATATGTTGGTCACTTGGGGAGGACTGTTCTATTATAAACACTGCTGTCTTAGAATAATTGATAAAAAAAAAATATGGAATACACATATTATAGGTATGTTTTTTATTATTAACATTAACTACATGTCTCTATAACACACGAAAGGATATTATAACATTATGTAATTAAGAATCAATATACTTTCCATTAGACTTCCATTAGACTGCAATCCGTGTTATATTTACATAAATTAATATTATTTTTTACCGGTAGGTATATATTAATATAATACTGTTTCGTAAATGATATAAGTGATTAGACGCATATCATTACTCCCGTGATGTGCATGGACGCATATTATATTATTATCATTATTATTTAATTATGATTTGTATTATTAGGTAACAACTAACAGATCCACGCAATTACACCCAAGAATGTTCGTAAAATTACCAAAATGATTTTCAATACATACGCATTCAATCTATGGATAATAATACCCATATATTGTAATATATATTATAATAGCTATGCGAGAAAAGAAAATTACTCTCTCATCGACGTGGCCCGTGTGTTACTCCAGTCACGCCACATCGACGACCATACAATAACGCGACTATTCACATACACACACAAACACGTATGTATAGTGAGTTTTTCAATTTCAACCATTAGCATTTTTAAATGTAATAACCGATTTTCCATTATTTCGAAAAAAAACACGTGTTGGATGCAATTCCTGCAGTATATAGTATTGCAGGACACAGCGTTATGGTATAAAATAAATAAACTGGTTTGTTATTTTTTATTCATCTCTTAAAAGCCGCTTACGAGTTTATAAACAATAATATCAACATTGAACTCCCATTATTCCGCAGACAAGGGCAGAAGAGCAATATACATAAGTCGATCGAAAGTCGTATACATATTATACGCACACGTTATAATATAATATATCAGACTATAAACCCCTCGGCCGTCGTTCGCCATATTGAATACATATTATTATTATTATCTTAAAATGCTTCAAGAGTTGATTAAAACGCAAGTAAACCGAATGTAATCTGTCCTGTCGACACACTCTCTCAGTACTTACACACACACACACACACACACACACACACAAACACGAGGAGAGATAGACGATTATAATATTATATTATGTGTATATAAGACCGAGAGACGATTGCTTTTCACGTACCGTCTTATATATTCACTGGTTATTAGACATTATAGTGCACTTCAGAAGCAGCAGTCGTCGTATACTATTAATTATTATTATTAATATATAATTTAATACAAAATATTACAAATTATAATTTGACTCTGGCGGGCGGTGCAGGGCCTAACGAAACAGGAATAATATTATTTATATATTAATTCGGGAGCATTAATATTATATTTTACTACAAATGCAGCAATGTATTATAGATTATAATATGATATATTGTGAATGTCGACTAATCGGAGTAAGTGTATAATATTTTGTCCAATAATCTCTTAATACCCGTTATTTTTAATTCGATACTCCATTAAATTAAATTAAAAACATTCACGCTTAAACACCGTATATGTGTGTATAACTCTACTCTTCCCTTATTATAATACGTGTCACGACTATCGATAATAATAATATAATATAATTTAGTAATATAATAATTAATATCAGAACACGCGTTCTAATCGAGTTGTAAGACACGACTAAAAACGTACCTACCACCCACTTTTCGGGGGTATAAACACATATCGTTTTATATATATATATAATTGTAATATTATATTTAACTGACTGTTCCAAATTCTTGGAACGATAAAATATATAGAAATAACTGTAGCCGGTATTATATCGAGTCGAACTCTGTACAATGCACTCTACACGTTTCGTTTTAAATAGGTACTTATGTACTTGTATCGTTTGACGTTTGCAACACCGAAAAATGTGTTTTCCGCCATCCGACGTCTTTGCCGATATGCGTGCGTACACAACACATAATAATATAAGGTCATAAGGATATAGGATATCTATACATAATATTACATGTTTTTCCCCAAAAATATCCTTTTCCTCTAACACGCTGTGAAACGACGATAAATAACAAGGTCGAAACTGTTACGGTGGCACTTTAATACCCTATATATAATAATAATACAAATAATATAATATATGTACACGCGTCAATACTTTTGCACTCTGCCGCCAACCACCCCGGTGCAGTGGTCGCCACGGTGGCAGTGGAACAATGCACAGAGTAGTGCATAGTCTCCCGCCGACCTTTAACCTTCCCACTTCTTTGATATTTCATTATTGTTATAATATTATTATTATTATTATTATTTCTTATTCGGTCCTTCCGGGTAAAACGCACACAGGTCCCGTATTGTCCGAGGGTAGTTGCCACCGTCGCCGCCGCCACCGCCGCGCCCCAAAGACGATCGTCGTGAGAATGTGAGATCAAAAAGCACAGGCGTAGGTATAGTGGTGAAAAAGGCAGCAAAAGAGCTACCGCAGTCGCCACTTATTCATCATGTGACATATACACGTATATATATATATATATATATACAATATTAAATAATACAAACGATAAATAATCGAAAAACGTGTCGACCTGCGACACAGTGGGTATGTACGATATTATTATGTGATAATGCTTTGGCCGATGTCGTATGGCGCGAAAAACGCTTTGTCGTGCCGATTAATAATATTATATATAGTGTACTGCAGTTATACAATAAGTACAGTTATTTTCGGACCTTTCCGAGGTCCAATTTTACGCGCGCACAGCGGTGTATGCGCCAAACCTTTGCCCGCAAATAGATCATAATATATTGTACGGTGTCGGGCACCGTTATACAGAGGGTTTTTACACACGAGAAACACCCTTTTTTGCGAGAACATAATAACGCGCGCCCATCCCCGGAGGAGAATATGCATATATATATATATATATTATTATATACAGTAATCGGCTTTACAGACCTCTCGCCACACAAGTCGAAACGGATTAAAAGTGTGTGTGTGTGTGTGTGTGTGTGTGTGTGTGCACCGGATTTAAGCTCGAACCTTAACATATTATATACGATTTAACCATACAACTTGAACGTATGTTCACGTTTTTTTGTTTTCATCAAAAGAAATTATCATGTCATACATTTAAATACTCGTGCTCTAAATAATAATATAATCATTCAGTGTGTGCGGCATTCTGCTGCAGCATATTATATAGAACTCAAATCCGATTTCGAGTCTTTGCTGCACTGTTCGAAAGACTTCAAGCGGATTTTTATGCTCAGTGCACACCCGTACCTACATATAGGTAGGTACAGCCGAGCAGGTAAAACCGGGTTAATAAAAAGGGTTGTTTGAGTACATATATGTGTGTGTATATTTGTGTTTCTACCTATGCCCCGCACCGTGTCGTACCTTTATACCGTCGTCCGTCGCACTGCGTATTATACTTATATAGGTTTACGCGTCTTAAAGGTATATGTCGTCAACGCAAACATTCCATAAAACGTGACCTGCAGGTGTGGATTTTTACACCACGCGCGACGAATACAGAATACTATTTGCTAACTGGCAAACTATAATATATTATAATACGTCGACAAACTATATTGCAGGAAATAATTACAAAAATGTGAACATTTTTACAAAAATAAACGTATATTTGCATAAAAAATATTTTAAAACTATACTTACCTATAATATACATCATACATATGGTATATACCTACTAATGATAAAATGTCGACAACTAATCAAGAGCATTTTTTTTATTAAAACTTGTAATTTTATTCGATTGATATTTTATAACAAGAATAAATAATAATATATTATGCTGTGAATTATAAATGATTAAATAAATAATCTATATGAGTTAAATTTCATGTGAAAATCTCATAACACGTAATTTTCATTAAACATTATATAAGTTTTAATTATATATTCAGTAATATATTTTTTTCCCGGTACAGATATAAATGTTCATAGTTTGATACTTAACTTTATAAACGATGTAAACATATTCGCCTGGCATTAATCCAACGTCAATTCATTATATTTAATGAAATGTCACTTTGTTTATCTGATTAAACTATAATCATTGAAATAATTCATAAGAGCTGCGTCGTATATACGATATACGCGTACATAATATATATATTATAATATTATAATATATAGCAGCACACACACGCATATATAATATATATGGGTACCGCCGTATAAATTAAAAAGAAAAAAAACGATTTTTACAAATTTCCTAAAAATTTTAACTTGATTTATTAAAAACAAAATGCGGACAAATTAAATTGTGCTATAAAATGTGTGTTTTTTCAAACGCACCTACCTATAATAATACATTAAAAAAATATACCTAATCGATTTACCCAAAACGGTATAGCTGCAGGTATATACATATAGGTAAATACATCATGTACGTCGTATACCTATATATACTTACCTACATGTATATTTAATATTATAATTATATATCATGTGTGCGGCGCAAGTACTGTGCGACTGCAGTCTGTATAGGAACCGCGCAATGCGCCTATATTATAGTGCCACCCGACGAGACTTGTTAAAATAATACAATATTATATTTATTACGCACTGTTGTAACGGTGATTTAAACGCGCGTCGTCTTGCTCGTGAAGTAATAAAACTCGTACATAATATAATATTATATAGGAAGGTACACACGCGGCCGAGGAGACTCAGAGATCGGAGGCTCGTTATATTATATTATTCGAACGATCCAAATAAATTACGTAATATTATCGTACACACACATAATAATACTATTATAATATGTATATACATGCCGAGCACGATAACGATGAGGGGCGCGACGCCTCCTCCTTTTCACATTATATTATATATATTTACTCGCGACCGCGAGAGAACTTATCTCGTGTTTACACGGAAACGTTTTCAGGCGACGACGAATACGTGACGCGTGATGTGTCTGCGTTTAAGATTATTATTATTATTATTATTATGGTGTATGTGTGCGTTCGCGGTGGGGAAATTTTTTTCGAAATTTCCGACGAGGCAATAGTGTATAAACGCGTATTATATTATATATAGGTATATATTGTTATAATAAATAAGAATATAACAGGTTAGGTACTGCAGCGACGCCGCCCACACAGCTATGTACCTATATTAAATATTTAAAGTCATGCTGGGGGGGGGGGGACTTACAGTGCATTTGCAGTTTATTTTTTGGTCTTGACATAAAACATTGCTTAGCACGGAACTACAGAAACGGCAGTTTTTTCAAGAGATTATTCCGATGATCTTATACAGGTTAGGTCCCATACCATGCGCACGAATAATAACCATTAGCTACTGTGTCCAACTACTGTAGCCAAGGTAAACCACCGCAGTTATGACATTCATTTATGAGAAATGTAAAAAAAAACAACGTCTGCATCGCGTGTTAAAACTCAAATTTGGGTCGAATTTCGTGCGAGTTTTCATTGGGTGCGACCGGTTGCGTGCCTATTGCAAGTTTATAGAACAAACAACCGAATTACATGCCTGATTTTTACTAACCTAATTTTTAATATTTATCTGTCGCGATTCAAATGAGCCGAAAAAAATAAACAAATATATCCATTTAGACTTTAATGACAATAATCGGTTTTGAGTTGGTGGGCAACGATGCATTATAGATATATTTTTCGGTGGTCCGTTATATAGGAGTGCAGTCGACGTAAAATGGTGGCTGCCAACCGTATTATTCTTCCCATCCACCACGGTGGCGTGCCATTCTCAACAGAGTTCATTCATAATTAAAACTGACCAATCAAACAAAATATGTATTGCACGAGATACTCTCGCGAATAGTTCCGTCATCGTTGGTCTGACGAAAACGCGATCGTCGCAGGTATTTTTCTTTGCGTCCGTCGTGCCGTTCGATTATTTTAATATATTATATCAATCCGTTTTCCCGTCACCGTCCACGAGAACGTAAAGCTGTCGTGTGCGACGCATCTCGTCGAAACCTGTCTAGTATGCGAATACTAATTACCAGGAACCTCGTCACTTCCGGTCCGACTGAACACGTCAGCAGCTGTATCCAGCTGGTAATCTGCCGAGTCCGGTGTGACAAGGTGACGAGAAGTACATCGGTGATCTGTGTATACGTCATTCACAGGTTGCTCGCGTGGCTCACGTATAAGACTCTACGACGGTAATTTATAAAGAATTCATTGTGGTTGAGCACATATTATAATGCATACAGTGCAGTGTAGGTACCATACTGGTAACCTACATATAGGATTGTATAGAGTGCAAACTAAACATTTGAAAAATAGTCGCACGTGCTAGGTCCTATAATGCCTAGGTAGGTACCTATATATACACTCTAAAAAATTCCAAAAATCAGAATTTAATAATATATATTACAGCTATACGCAAAAATCACCCTGTATAGCGTATACACGTATACGCACCTACTTATGTATCTATTATACAAGAGGAGTGATTATTATGAAGTACAGACATTTAAGTATAATATACTATGTACATTATACATGTTTTGTTCGAGTTTCCTGCTCCTACGATAGTGTTATGGCACCGTGAAGTTACTGCTAAATGAGCAGCAAGAAACTTGAATAAGATAATATGACGAGATATATTTCGACCGGTGCTGCAGGAACGTTGTTTTTCTTGAGAAATACACCACGCACAAAATAATATTATAATATATCTCATAATTTTATTCCCGTTGGTCGTTGGCGAATACGTTATTATTATTAATACAATATATAGCAGTATATACACACACACGTAGTTGATAAATAATAATATCCAATGACTTTATCAGCCGGTTAACGCGGGTACACCTTTTTATTTCTCACATTTTTTTTTTCATTTTTTTTTTTATCTGAAGTCAAACACTCCGAACAAACCTAACACTCCTCACTGATATCGCATACACACACACACACATATCTAATATTTTATATTTATATTGTTCTTATATTATAATACGCATAGGGACATCATACTATGGTACTACCACGCATATATTATTATAATATAAATATGGTGTAATCAAATGTACTGCAGCATTAGAGACAATATAATATAATTGTTATAAAATGTGACAAACATGATACATTTGATGCATATATATTTCTAATTTTTTGATAATACGGTTATATATATAATAACATTTTATTATATTATAAACACCACAGTGACTCACATGATGGTTTATCATTTCGGTTTGATTATCCACCAATGCTTTCGAAAAAGTGTCGGCATATATATGTTCCTACGTATGGCTGCATAGTGTACATCCAAACTGTGTCATCATCAATATAGGTACACAATGATCGTAAAACGAGAAACAATAAATTTGGTTCGCGGTGTTTGTCTTTAACCAAAAAAAATACGCGAGACGGTAGTAAAAAACACAAAATCGACCGCCATATATAAAATATCACGAAGCGGTATAATATATTATATTGTATATCTAATAATAATATGTTGTTTTGGATTTAATGGAAAAACAAAATAATAAGAAACCGCAGTTAAAATATCCAACGAGAAATTTGAGGGCCTCCAGTGCGTTATTATTATAGCTCCCGTTTTTTTTTTTGTGCACAATATAAAACAATATTTATTATATATAGATATTACTTATAAAAATAGGAGAACGCTATAAAAATAATAAGGCCAATACGC
>NC_042495.1:9153899-9154821 GCF_005508785.2 Acyrthosiphon pisum | reverse complement strand
TATACCATTGGTTTTATACCAAATTGATTATAAAATTAATGGTAATAATACTAGTATACACATACGGAGCCCTAATAAACAGTAGATTACAAAATTTTATTATTTTATTTGACAGTTCAGTGGCGTTGTATAGCGCCCCCAGTCAGCTGCTTTTTTGCAAAGGGCATTTTTAATATAATAAATTGTATATGATTCAGATATCTAAAAAATATGTTATCATATATAGATCTATACTTCATTATTATGAATTTTGATTACTACAGCGAATTGAATGCCCCCCTCTCTCTCCCAAGTGATATTTTAATGTAAAATGAATACACCCCCCTGAAAAATCTTAGCTACACGCGCTTGCCTGACACCATAAAACGCAATACAACAATACGAGCATAGGACGTATATAATACTTGAAAACTTAAAATTATACCTATATTATATTCAAATTGTTCGTTTCGTAATGCGAGTACGGAGTACCTACAATAATAATCAACAAAATTCGGTAAATCAAGTAATCCGTCAAGCCTCGATTTATTGTACTTAATATAAATTATATTCGAAGTCTGACTATTCACATATTTCCATTCTTAAAAAAAAACATTCTAGCTGAGCGGGCTACCCATTCTGCTGCAGGTGCGTTGCAGAGGAATTATTATATCGACGCATGAGGTGTTATCAAAACTACCCGTTCAAAATATGGACTGGACGAACGATAAATCATAATTATGGTCGTTTGGTGTAATTAAACGTTCCTATACCTATATGGGTAGATACGACATTAATATAATATTAAATGCATAATAATAATATATACAAAACCCGTAGGTAATCGGTAATAATGTAAAATATTTATACACCGGAATATACCTGTACATAACAAGCGAGTCCGACTTAAGTAAGCCAGTCGGTACGAGGGAGAGGGTGTAGT
>NC_042495.1:9152698-9153799 GCF_005508785.2 Acyrthosiphon pisum | reverse complement strand
TTAATTTGCAAGTATTTGCAAGTCCCTACTTATAATTTGAAAGTCATTCAGGTGGTCGCTATGAAATGGCTTCTTTTTTTTTGAAGTTTTGCAGTTGTCATTTTTTATTCAAATTAGTTTTTTTATTTTTATCGGTATTAATAAATGCATATTTAATATATACATTTTCTGTTATACGTTTTGAGAGGGCTACGCCCCCTCAAATTTCCACCTATGGTAGACTCAAAAAAAATAGATAAAGTTAGTAAAAATGAGGCTTCAAATGTTTTCAAGTAGGTATTGTTAATAGTTACTGAAAGGTTGCAAATATTGCAATATGAAATCAAGTAAACAAATTTACAATTATTATGTTATTATATTGTGTTACTTTATAAATTACAATTTACAACACTAATTATGTGATATATTTTTTGACTTGAGAATTAAAAATAGGTAATAATAAATTAAAGGTCGATTCTATTAAACTTTTTTTGTTCTATAATATAAGTAACATAAAATCTGTATTATCACATCAATTTAGCTTATAATAATAACAAATAAACAAGTGTTGAAACAAATTTCAAAAAGGGGTTTTGAAATACTTGCTAATCATTATAGCTTTCGTTTGATACCGATTTCGAAGTTCTAGGTCAAAGTGGGTGGGCTACGTGAAGTTGGCCCATCTTTACATTTTTTGGTTTTACGATGAAAGTTTGGACTTGCAAATTATAAAAATAGACTTGCAAATACTTGCAAATAACTTGCAAAATAATGGCATAGATTTTAAAAAAATCGAAGTACTTAGGTGGCCAACTTCACGAACGTAATATAAATGTAAATCTCATATGTAGGTAAGTACGTCATAATATAAAAGTATCTAATATTCATCATTATTACCCCGTATAATAGTAAAGTTTTGTGCAAAACAACAAACCGATTAGCCCGATAAATAGCTTGCGAAAATGAAAACTTGATTTCGTGTGCAGTTATCACTCAAATTCATATACTTGTGTATGTCGGCTATGATGGCAACTTTAATAAAAGTCCCGATACTGTTATTGACTCAAAATCAGTTATCAACATTTTAAATGTATAAGAAAATTTTGAAAATAAAAACTATAT
>NC_042495.1:9149923-9152598 GCF_005508785.2 Acyrthosiphon pisum | reverse complement strand
TATTACTGCAGGATTCCGTTAGCATAATGCAGTACCTTACAGAGTGCATTTCTGAACAATAAATTTATATCTCGCAGGTACCTGTGTGTATAATACTGATGGAGACGAACGGTGCCGGACGATAAAATAGTAACTAGGCACCTATTTAGTGTTTATATATTAAACGTCGGTCCGTACAACAGACTTACCATACGATAATAATAATATATGCATAATGTAATACGTCTCGCCGCCGCCGGGTCGAGAGCAATATGAGTGTCGGGTTAACACACTCCACGTTTAATTTTGTATATTTTTTTTAAAAAATTTTATAGCGATATATGTATCAAGAGGCGGCGGCCGTGGTGCACAAATAGTAATATAGTGAGAGAGAGAGAGAGCGACGGGCGGACGGATTCTTGAATCACGGCGGCGGCGGCGTGCACACACACTATGGTCCGACGTGTCTCGCATTTATGCGCGTCTTATCCGTCTTCCGATTTATATATTATATTATATATAATATGCACACAATAGAAACCCGACAACAGGTCGCACGTTCGCGAAACGGCGCGGAAAGTATATATAAACGTTTATTTATTCTTTTTTTTTTTATTTCACATTTTATTTTCTCGTTACCGAATTAAAAACGGCGATAAATCATAATAATAATAATAATATTAAATAATACGTACTATACGCGAGTGCCGCGCCGCCAAACTAGTCCCGCCGCGATTTCGTGAGTGGGTGGACGGAGGGGGGTGAGTGTGCCGCACAGCACTACACGCGGATTATATTGTGTGCGGCGTGGAAGGGGTTGCAAGAGAGAGGGAAGGGGGCTGTTGCGGTAGAGGTAATCGGATTAACATTATATTATTATATTATATTCTAATAATCGTACGCGCAGATCATCATGCAGATTTTAATTACAAATATCACACGCGCGTGGTATATAGGTATGCGCGTTAAACATTATAATTGTAATGACTCCGTTTTTAATTAAGTGTGTGTGTCTTTCTCGCGGTGTTAACGCACAGTATATTATATTCTCTAGCTACAAATTATAATAATAATATGTTGGTATATACAATATATATGTATATGTTGTGTGTAGACACGAAATACCAAAGACCAGCCATTATATACCACAGGTGGTATTTCGATATTTTCACGTATACTATATAAGTACATACATATACAATATACTAATATATAGAATAACGGTAAACGGTGTATAGTCCGACCAATCGGTTACGTCGAATATTATATGCACTACCGATATTGCAGGGTATGGACACTTTCGTGCTGCAACTAAACAATAAAAGACGATCGCAACAATATAATATAATATAATATATAATGTCATCCTTCTGCATAGGGTCTGTAGTTTAAAAGTCCCGTTCTTTCCACAATATATATCAAAGGGATATCTAAGGTCGTATTCACGTTGACAATGTACCGTTTCGACCGTAACCGTCCACGCTGTTGGAATTTGTATTTATATTATTGCTTTCTTTTTCCACGCACATTTTTTTCGAACAAAACTATGCGATAAATAAAGGGACTCTTGTGTTATTGCGCTATCTTTTCATTCGGACCAATACTTCATATCGGGATACGTTTTATTGATCTCATCATCAGTCGAATCTAAAATATGAGCATGGACCTGCAGTTGCGGCTAAAATGAAATTTGTATTTTAGGATCAGTGTACAAATTGCTCATATCTATTTAGTTTTACCATAAAAATATGTTTATGAACAATCTAATTCCATCAACGTATACTGAATTATATATATTGGAATAATTGAAAATGAAAAACTTATATTATCTGTTGGTAATAAATAAATAGATTACTGAATGACTGGTTATATAGTTTTTATTTTCAAAATTTTCTTATACATTTAAAATGTTGATAACTGATTTTGAGTCAATAACAGTATCGGGACTTTTATTAAAGTTGCCATCATAGCCAACATACACAAGTATATGAATTTGAGTGATAACTGCACAAGAAATCAAGGTTTCATTTTCGCAAGCTATTTATCGGGCTAATCGGTTTGTTGTTTTGCACAAAACTTTACTATTATACGGGGTAACAATGATGAATATTAGATACTTTTATATTATGACGTACTTACCTACATTTGAGATTTACATTTATATTACGTTCGTGAAGTTGGCCACCTAAGTTCTTCGATTTTTTTAAAATCTATGCCATTATTTTGCAAGTTATTTGCAAGTATTTGCAAGTCTATTTTTATAATTTGCAAGTCCAAACTTTCATCGTAAAACCAAAAAATGTAAAGATGGGCCAACTTCACGTAGCCCACCCACTTTGACCTAGAACTTCGAAATCGGTATCAAACGAAAGCTATAATGATTAGCAAGTATTTCAAAACCCCTTTTTGAAATTTGTTTCAACACTTGTTTATTTGTTATTATTATAAGCTAAATTGATGTGATAATACAGATTTTATGTTACTTATATTATAGAACAAAAAAAGTTTAATAGAATCGACCTTTAATTTATTATTACCTATTTTTAATTCTCAAGTCAAAAAATATATCACATAATTAGTGTTGTAAATTGTAATTTTATAAAGTAACACAATATAATAACATAATAATTGTAAATTTGTTTACTTGATTTCATATTGCAATATTTGCAACCTTTCAGTAACTATTACAATACCTA
>NC_042495.1:9147795-9148978 GCF_005508785.2 Acyrthosiphon pisum | reverse complement strand
CAAATACTGCAAATACCTGGCAAAATAATGGCATAGATTTTAAAAAAATCGAAGTACTTAGGTGTCCAACTTCACGAACGTTTTATATTACCTAAGTTTTCATTATTGTTTGTTTTTATTTTAATTAAGTCCCTACCTAGGTATTTTAACCTAACTATAAAATTGTACTGAATAATAAATATTATTTTTATCAATTTTTTAGTTTAAATTACCAACGGCTATTATCTTCAGGTATGTTGACATAAAAATCATCGAGTGGACAAATTGTTTATGTTCCATAAATAGTCATATATACTATAGGACATTTTTATGCGCAATAATATTGGTAAACTACTAAACTCTCTAAATTATGTATTGATTCGTATTATAATACGGGTATACTTTCCGCTGGTGCTAATGACATTTTCCATTTTTCATTCCCAGAAAATAAGTTACAAATGAAATACCGTTACGTAATAATAATTGTGATTATTATAAAACAGTTTTACGAAATAATTTAATATACAAAAATGAGACGGAGTGCATATTAGTTTCGAGTATATATACTATAATATTATAGTAGCAACTAACCATATACTTAACTATATTTGCAGTTCAAAGTTAATTTGAATAAGGTAAATGATATTATTATATAGCCGTTGCTATAAGGAAAACAAAATTAAAATGATTAGGAATATATATATATATAATATATATTAAATTCACAATTCATTATTCTGTATAATATTATACAACACTAAAATTAATTTAATATTAGAATAATATGAAAAAGTTCTTTATTAAATATATATTATTATATCGTATATATTAATAACAAAGTTATAAACTCTCGTGGAGTACCTGCTACAATATTATATAAACCATTGTACTTTCGCTATTGTTAACTCGATTGCGAAAAAAGGTCGGTTTTTTTTAATAATTATCATAATGACACCATTACTCAGACATCATTACAACGTAAAATATTATTTTATGTGTTTTTGTTTATTTACATTTCACATACGTGCATGGAATAAAATATGCATAATCAGATCACCGGACGTGTTATGCTGCAGTACATATCGCGTATTCGTATAATATTATATAATATTTTATTATACCTACATTACATATTAATAATATAATAATGATGGTGAGAAAAATCAAAATAAGAGGCTTCAAGATATTAAGGACCTACCTACAA
>NC_042495.1:9123944-9147695 GCF_005508785.2 Acyrthosiphon pisum | reverse complement strand
ATCAATCAGGAACGCAAAATTAAATTAAATTTTTTCTTGGACTCTGCTGCAGCAGTTGTTGTGGTACCTACGAACGTTTAGAGAAGATACCGCCGAATACCTACCTATAGTTATTCGTTTCTTTCTGAAACATATTTTAACTTCGACCGGATTGCGTTCGCGGTCAACGCGGTCGCCGCAGCTGCAGCGCCGCCGTGATGTCCGATCGATTGTGATAACAGCGGCGGGCCGTCGTCAGAACTCCGAAGGCCTTACACACGGTACACATACACACAGACACCCATCATGAATGCGAACCAGTTTCACGGTGGACCCTACGGTCATCTATGCGTGTGTGTGTATTATGATTTTTTTATCATTACGTGCCCCAAAGAAGTCCTGATGAGTCATCGTGGCGCGCGCACGCACTGCACCGCACATATAAACATCGCACCAATAGCGAGATGCAGTTGTCCCACGGTCCACGGTATACTGCTTGGTATGTGCCTATATTATAATATGTGTAATACGTCCGCGCGGTGTGACAGGTCTAATCCGTTACACACGGGTGGACGAAGATGGCGCGAGAAGGACGCGCGTACCTCTGTACAGGTAGAAGGTAGAAAAAATGTTTAAAAAAAAAACGCGCGTCAACGATAGAGAAATAAAAAACAAAAATAACGAAACCGAGAAGTGGAATACTCGCGCGACTGAAAAATATACAACTCTGCCGTGGCGATATATAAATAAGAGAGCGATCTAAAAAAGTACAGGTATATAATATACCTATAGGTGGTCTTCAGAATGGCAGATGTATACATATATAGTGTGTAAATACATGGTTTATATATATATATATAAGCGATAGTATAGGAAGCATTGTTATTCTAGTCATTTACACTAGAAAACGATTTATTGTGACCATCATCGCAACTTCTCGCCACCACCGCACCGTTACCACGTACGCAATAACGCAAAAACGTATATAATATAACATATACATTTAGAGTCATCGCTGCTGTACACATTACGCGAACACCGCTGCACTACTGCTGCTGCTGTAATCATCCGGTATGTCGTGAACGATATATCTATAAATATTTGTGAAGGCGAAACAACACGCTCATACCTACACGGTAATAATATAGCTGCTGGTATATAGCCTGCCATTGCACCGTAAGAAAAATATATTTTATATTACATTATAATATTATAATATATTTCACGTTTTTAAATGTTAATCAGTTCATATATACCGCGAGTGCCACCCGCCACCGTTTCTTCTCTTACCACACACATAATATATGTATTATAATATTATTATACCCGCAGTCGCTTTTGTGCACACGCACGTCGTCGTCGTATGGGCCAGAAGAAGAAGAGAGTTTGTTTGTATTCAAATGTTCCGGCCGACTATTTTTTTCCCTCCCATTCACTCTTCTTCATCCTATTATTATTATTATTATTTATAATTCTTTATTACGCACTGCGATGACGGAGTTTTTCGACTATATAATATTATAATATAAAACGAAAGCGTCTTTGTTATATGCGCGCACCACCACAATGCGGCGGCGAGCGGACTGCTCTGCAGAACAACGATAATCGCGCGCGCGAGTCCCGAGAATAAAACGTTTAGGTATGGAGCAAAATAACGTACAAAAAGCTGCATTTCCTGTCCGGAACTAAGCGCAATGACAATAATCTTTATGTAACTGCAATTGATCCGTACGCAAGCTTAAATCATGTCTATATGGGTATTCATAATATAAGCGACCCTAACCGCCGTGGAATTAAATGTAATGCTTATATTTGATTTGTTTAAGGTTAGGTTATCGTACCACCCCGTTACATATTATACCTATACAATGTTTGTTAAATATAAATAAACAAATAAACAATTTTTGATTTAATAATTTAGTTGACACAAACATTTAATTCCCTAAACCAACATATTATTAAATTACAGTGTGCGCGATAAAAAGGAACAATTTAGGATCATTTTTTTTTTAATGTATGATCTGCATTAAAAAATAAAATTAGTTATTTTTTTTTAACCGAGATGAGTTTCTCTATATATTAACTTTGTAATTAACTATATACTAACTTTTAACTGGTTCTATTATCGTTGACTTCATTTAAATGGCTCGAGTTGATTTTTGTTCATCTTAGGTGATAATTAACGAGACTGCAAGCGAACGATTTGAGTCAAAGTGTTATACTGTCATGCAATATTAAAACATCACAATATATAACCTCGAAATTATTCATATCAATCGCACGGTTATCATACAGTTAAAACTGTTTCGGTCAATCCGAAAAAAACAACAAAAAAACAAAATTGATACAATTTGTCAGACTTTGATTGAAGTGAAATACAAAATGTATATTATATATAATTATTATTATATTCTACAGCTAAGACACTCCGAGATGAAACTGGTATACATTTTTTTAGAAAAAGCCTGAAACTACCTGTGGACTTGTGCCAATATCAACTGTTTATCTTTTTACCGTTATCACTGTTGAGCGTGTTTTATTGATCATTATCAAATATTAGTAGTTGTGTTTGATAATATATATATGAAAAAATTTGAATTCAACAAATGCACAATAATACAATGATTAATTAGGTACATAGTTGATAGTAAATAGGTTAACATAGGTACTGGTCACGCAAAATTCAAAATATGAATTCACAGACTTATTTGTAATTAAAATATAATATGATCCGTAGATGACATTTCTGAATATTTTGATGTACCTATGCCAATACCGTAACTAAAGGAAGATACAAGGTGATTCACCAATTTCATTTCATTCAAATTATCACTTTTGGAATTTGTAAGTGTGGCTATAATAGAACCATAATTTTTTTAAATCATTAAGATTATAATATTATATATCGTTCGAGAGTGTCCTCTGGCGTTACAAGTGTTTTTTTCAATTAAGAATCAAAATTGTTTTACTGTAAATTGTTAGGCAGATGATTTTCAAAAATGTTAATAAATAATCCAAACAAAATTCAAATGGATATAGTATCTGAGTTATTTAAATTAACTTACACTAAGGATGATAATATAGTCCTAAAAGATAGTTTTACATATTTATAAAATAGATTTAATATATTGTACTATAAATATGAAGAAATTCATTATACTCTGACAATTTTTACGAACTATAACATATTAACTACTATTAATTTCAAATCATCGTGGCTCTCACATCTTTCATACTTGTACTATCATGAATTTATTATCCTTAACATACAAAGTTGAATAGCCCAAAAACTTCTTGTTCAAAATTTCAATTTAATATATGTACTTAGGTACTTCAACATTTAAGAAAAGTAATTGGCTTGACAATTTACTGGAAAAATTCGTACATGTACAAATATTATGTGAAAACATTAGGCATAATTCTCATTTGAAAAAAAAATAATAGTTAGTATCATCGCCACAGGACACTCCATGGTTGGTCCATTAATACCGCAGTTAGGTAGGTATAATATACATACACGTATTATACATCCATTATATAAATAAATATAATATACTCTTGACGATTTCGAAAAAATTGTGGTGAGCATGCTCAGTGAAATTCACTGACAGACCCGAGTATAACTTATACTATCCTTTTATTCCCGCGCTAGATGTTGGCGCGTCACGACTGGATCCTGGAGAGGCTACTTTCGAGAATCTTTTCCCAGCACTGCCTTATCGGAATGAAAAAAAAAATTCGTTCGATTGTGCTACGTTATAGCGCCGTTTTTTCTATTTGTTTCTGTGTCTGTGCCGAGTCCCTAACTCTGAGGATAGTTATCATAAATAACTAGGTACCTATGTATTTGACGATGATATCACCGCGACTACATTATAGGTACACCATTTACCGTCAACCGAAGGATATATTATAATAACCGTGGCGTCGCGACAGTCACGCCGAAGGCCACCATACCCGAAGAAGATTATCGTTATAATAGTGTTGTAATATATGACCATATCGTGCGGCGGGCACAGCGTCAGTTGGTTACGCGACGTCTGCCCCAGCCACCGTTAACGCGACGCCTGGGCCCGCGGAGACGAACCTACCTCGCCGCGGCACTGGAAAATTATTACCTGCTGTACTGGACCCGCGGGGCCGGTGCCGGCTACTCGCGTACACGCTTATTATAATAATATTTATTTTTTCGTCGCGTTCAAGGTCGCTCATACACCGCATATATACGTCATATAAGTACGGTATTATATTATGTTTGATGGATATAGGTATGTATATATGCAGCGAGTAGTGTATATATAGGCAATTAATAATATATACGTATAACATGGTTATGGTATACAGCGCGTCGTATATATGAACCCGGGTCACCACGCGGAATTTACCGCTTATTTGTCCGAGCCAGCGTTTAACGACCCGTCGAGCCAAAAACTTTGTTGTGTTATAATATTAGTAATATGTATTGACATATTTTGAATTTTCTAATTTACACGAAAAGCTCATGCTGTAATATGTATACATTAAATATACATTAAAAACTATAATAAAATGACCTAATGCAAATAAAAATGTCCCGCTATTGAAATATCAGTATAGGTACGTGAAACGAAAAATTCATCCGAAAAATAATGCACTTTGCATGACATCCGGGCTCTAGTTATAATAAATATAGGACGTGTTTAATGATTTCCCGTACAAGCTTTTTGGATGGTCTCCAGATTATGTGCACGTGGCATTGTAAACCAGCTATTTTGCATTTATTATATTATTGACAAACCTCAAAATGCTGTTTTCATGAAAAATCCTTATTTTTCGCGATTTTTGATGATTTTTTGATGTTAGACGGGACGAGTCTAATGAGGGTGAAGTTCATTTCAAACGGTCGAAATTTTTGAGAAACCCCAAAAATACACTCTAATTAAATAATGATTCTATCATGTAGAAACAAGAAAATTTGATGATATTTAACTAATAGAGGGTAATATTCTATACAGGTCGTATTGAACTCCGTTTTCCAATATTTTAATCTCAAACTTTATATAATATAACTTTAAAGAAATGTACATTTTTACAAATTATTTTATACCATTATATTTGAAACAAAATAAAAAGTTCAATGCGGCATATAGGAAGTTTTCTTATTTAAGATAAAATAATAGTTATCAAAAATCCGACAATTCTACTAGTCCATTTCTCTAGTAAAGTCATTATTTTTGTATTTTGTTCATATAATACACAATAATATCAACTCCCTTTAAACAGGTGTCGAACAGCAAATTAGGTAGAAAAGTATTATAATTTAGATAGCAACTAAATATGAGATATAATTTCCAAATTGTATAGAATTGCTGAAAATTTTTAAAACCGGCACCGGCCACCTATTATCCTGTATTATCCTATTTCTGCTTTGTTGTACACGTGCTGTATATATTTAGCGGTCTAGGTACAGGTGCGATGATGACGAAAATAATGTGTATACGCACGTCTCGCGATGAGGAGGTCACCGCGAGTACACCTACATAATATTATTATACCTAGATACATAATATATAAAATTATGTACGCTCGTCACGGGCTCGCGTAGAAATAATGTCCTCGCGCGACCGCCAGTATATTACTTGGTATACGGTATATGTATGATACTCGCTACCAATTAACGGTCATTATAAAACGGTCCCTTCGGTCGAGACGTATAGTTGTTATTCTCGTTAACGGTCAACCGTGTGTTCTCGTCGAAACAAATCGTCGACCCAAAACATTAAGGTCCCGGGTAAATTATATTATACACATATACAATATATTATAATGATATAATGACCGAGCGCGCCATTACATTCCGGCACATATTATTTTTTTCTCCCTCGTTTTTGTTATATTATATTATTATACATTCCGCGTTTACAATCGGATGCCGATTTTCTCGTTAAAAGGCCGCTCGTAAAATAATAGACAATGATAATAATATTTTTAAGAGCTTTTCGTCTCATAACGAATGAGACTTTATAGTGTGGCGACCGTTTATAACAATTATATATATATCAGGGGTGGCTAAACGGTATAAATTTCCAAAATTATAATTAACTGGCCAACGGTATGCAATGACACACTTATACGTCTACAGTAGATGCAATGCTTAAATATTTTGATAATGCTTAAAATATTTAGAAATTTAATGTGAAACACTCATATTCAGATATGAATTTACATTTTAATATTTCTGTACTACATAAGTCAAGTAACACAAGTCACAAAAAGCAAATTTGAGAGACAAAACAACATTTTTAACGCCATGGACTTACGATTGTCTACATTAATAATATTATTTTGTATTACTTTCCAGTGTATCACGCTAAACATTCCTACGTTTCAATACTCTTGTCATAGTTTAGGTCGTTTAAGACTTAAGTTAGTGTACTTATTATTATCGATGAATTTATTGTATATTAGACTTCCGTTTTAATACCTTTAAAAAGATCACAAAAAGGATATTCTGATTATAGAACTAATTCAATATTAAAAAATGGACTTTCGTTACTTTACTTCTGCAGTACAGATTTTATTATTTATATAATTAATCTATGATTATCATTAATATTTGTTATAATTAGACTTAAACATAAAAACGTCATTATTATAATTTTTATACGTTAATCGATCCCCGAAGGAAAAATATATAATCAGTAAATCTCGATCAAAAAAAAAAGTTTGGCCACCCCTGTTAAGTGTACTTATTCATTTTGGATCCAAATGTAGGTGAGTCGGATTAACGCGCTGCTCGAGGTACACTGCAATGATCATTATCGTTAATAACGATCGATTACTTTTAATGAGTAATTAGTATATAGTACAGCATTCTTCCCTTTACTCGAAAGCATTTTCTATTCGAGTTGTTGTCGATTAAGACCCGTTTAAAAATCGAGGACGAGAATATTACGGCTTGATTGAAAATGTTAAATATGTCTGCCCCGTTAAACCAGTAAAAAAGATTCAAAATTACATTGTCCATAGTTATAATTGTAAACGAAATATATACAAGTCTTCTAAACAAATAAAATTTAATATTTATTTTTCACTAGGTGGGTATATAGCGTGTGTCCACAAAAACACGATTCGCAGAAAAAGTGAGATCATTCCAAAAAACAAGAGAAAAAAATTGTAAGTCATAGACATTTATGATCCAATAATAGTTTAGTCTCATGTCCCGCAAACAGAATTCAAAAATATGATGTATTGGGTACTGACTACTGAGTAATATAAGAAGGTGCATTTCCCTGGAAAGTAGTACCTAACTGAGTTATAAAGTGTACTAAGTTTTTGTGGACACTAGGTACCTACATTAGGTACCTTATATAATATTATATTATATATTGGTATATAGGTATATGAAATTTGGTTATCCTAATGTACCTATCCGTCTAAATTATTTAATTCAATTTTATGCACGGAATAATATAAAATTAGAATCCATCAATTTTAAAATATAAAATAACACCTGAAAATCATTAAAATAATTATAATATTGTTTTGCGGGACTTAATCTGAATGAAAATTAAATTTTTTATTACTAATATTTTATTATTTTTTTTTTAATAGGTACCTACATCATTTGAATCGGAACTCCCGTTTATGGATATAAGTATTTAAGATAGCTTGTAAACGGTTTAGGTTAATGTATTTGACTTATTTTTATTGGAATATCGTAAAAAACACACCCGCGAATAATATAAACAAATAAAACCTATCGCCAAGAAACCGTCACTGGAAACGCATTACTTCAAAGATATTATGATATTTCAAACAATGACTGTTGATGTTAAACTCAAATTAATAACCAGTATAAATCACTAAGACAGTAATATATTTCTAGTTCCATATTATAATAAAAAATTCTTCATTCGGCGTCGACAAAATCTCATAAAAATTCCATATCGACCTTCAAAAGTGAAAAGCCACTACCAACCTCAAGCAACGTGTCCCTGGTCACGAGATATCCAACAATCATAGGTATTCTTTCTCTCGTCGAAAAAAATTCCCTGCAACATATTACATAAACAACCAAGGTATACTTGCCATACCTACCCACCATAATTGTTTGTTATTACCTCGCTGCTATAGGTACACGTCATGTCACAAATGGGCGATATGCATAATAAATAACATAAATAAAAAACATTATTACTTTATTCTTTCCAATAATTATCATGCCAATTAACTATAAGGTAGGTATTTAAATGCAATTATCCAAACAAAATAATATGTCTGCAACGTGTGATGGAGGGCTCATCACATATAGAACCAATATAGGTACAATTGCAATATGCGATTATTCATTAAACACAGCACTAATGCGTTTGGTTGGAACACGCGGCAATGGTTTTATTGTAAAACAGCGCAAGTTTATATATTGTTATTTTTAGAGGCCGTCAGATATCATTACCTTATTTTTGGAAATTTCTTCAGATACATATTATATACTGGTTAATTACATAAGATATTAAGATCTTATAATAATCGCAAATTCAATGACACGATTCACTTTACGTCTTTACTTTTGACAAAAATATGTTTTCAAAAAACTTTTCCACAACTTCAAGATCATTTCTATAGTTAATTAATGTAATTATTGTGTAATTTATTTAAAAATTAAAATGTAATACTATTACTACTTTGCACATAATATTATACAACATTTATGAATTAGTTATTACTAACTACCAATGAAAAATTCTATACACGAAAAATGTTAATTAAAAATTACTATTAACATATATATGTTACAATAAAATATAGATAATAACTACTTATTTAAATAAATCGTCATATAGCATTAAAAGAAGCTATTATTCTTTATGGAAAGCATCTTGAATCGTTTTTTCTGTATTTATTGCTAAAGTTTCTCCATTTTGTATTAAATAAAGTTTTATTATTCAGAGTCTGTTCTCACTAAAATAGTTTCTTAAATAGTTTTTAATATTGTTTTGCAGCATGTAAAACGTATTTATAATACAGCCTGAACATTGTATACTTATACCGCAAAATATATGTTTTATGTCTATTCGGAAGTTTTTTAATCGACCAGGTGCGGTCTGCTATTGCCACCAACGTAGAGCGTGTTTACCTCCACAATGGATTCTACCGAAATTGCAAACAGTACATATTCTACACACTGTAGCTAGTACCTAACAAATAACAATACAGCATGTACTTAAGATTAAAATATGTAAATTTTTACATAAAGCGTTCACGACATTTTTTATCGACATATCGCAAATGTAGGTACTATTATTATAGAACACACTAATCTAGAAAATCCACACTGATGTTACAGTACCTATAGTTATTATTATTTATTAATATTTAATCATCGTTTAATGGGAAAAATAGGTATATAGTAATAATTACCAACTCGTAATATTTGAAAATTTATCAACCAAAAATAATTACGTTCGCATGAAAATGATCTGATATACCATTTACCCAATATTGTGGTACGCGGTAATAACATTTTATGACTAATTTCGGTTCAAAGTTATAAAACACTAAATGTTTAACGACCTACCAAAAACCCGAGGTTAATAAATAATTTCAATACAATTTTTGGTAATTATTATTATTGAGCAAATTTGAATAACTTTTAGTTGCTTACACGACTTGTTCAAACATTGTCCGGCTAATTTAAATAATGCTGTACCTACACATAAAACGTTTACTAATGACGTTAACGGTGAACTGATTTTAAATAATCATCAATAATTTTTGTCGAAAATCGATGTGTGCGGTTTTCGGAAATGATTAGCATATTATAACGTTTTTTTCCTGGTTAATATCTACATGGGAAAAATATAATGTGTAATCGGCTTGTTATACAAAACAAATTAAATATTATTAAGACGCAATAACAATTAATTTGGCCAATACACAATTTAAAGTATTAAACGTAAAAATCAGCAGTAAATTAACTGTTTGAAATCAAAAAACCCGTCCAAGATAAAGTGACCAGTGGAACTTATGTGTCACTTATACAACCCGATTCACCGTTCACGACCACCCTCGTTTTTTACATTAATTATACATTTATTCAAATTCAGATTTTTGGAATCTTTAAGACGTATACTCGAACAGTCGAACAACTGCGTTAATATTAAAATAGTTGGATTTGTATACTATAGTGATAATACAAACAATTTATGCAAAAGAAAACCTCACTTTTTTATTGTAAATTAAACGCACGTACTTTTGGACATTTTTGATAAATTTAAATTCGATGAGATGAATATTCTGAGTTGTTTGAGAGAGTACTAATTGTTGAATCGCTCTGGAAAATATGAGAGGAATGATATCGTCTTATACACAAACCCTGCGGTTGTGAGCGAATGGATATTGTGGAACATATTTCGTTCTATCTAATAAAGTATTGTCAAAAAAGTACAAAATCGAAATAATGTATATAGTCACCTGGAGAAATAAAAAGGAATTGATCAAACAATCAGTCCTACATGCAGATTCTGACGGCTGGTAAGGGTACGTAAGGTTTGTAAGTCTTACTCGATGAAAATTTGAAGTCACTATCGTCTATCACGTATGTATAATGTATGTACGAGTGATATCTTCAGCAGTTGTGTCCGGTATAGAAAGTCGTACTTACTGTGATATTTATATAATATAAATATATATGGCGTGGTCCGTTTCCGATTCAACAAGATGTGTATAGGTCCTGCATCAGTGTGGGGTACGGGAGGGGGGCCAGTCGAAAAGAGTTTCGTCTTAATATTATTTTTGATCGTGGCGGGACGTCGTCTTGGAATAGAGTCCTATAATATTATGCTGTTGCAGTTTTGGCAAAGTTTCGACCGCTGTCCGCGTCCGTCATCGTCGTGGCCGACACATGACGTCCGTACGGGCGAGATCAAGTCGTCCGCTCAACATAATATATTATTATCGATTCGAGTCGAAAGATTTTATATATATTAAAACATAACATAATAATAATAATAATAATATCATTATAATATTATTCTCGTTGGCATCTCGAACAATATATATAAATATATTATATAGGTACATACTAATAGTATCTACGAGGGTATTATAATAAGAACATAATATTATAGCGCGGGCAACAGGTCTGATTGATGATTGGCGCCGCCGTGACTCGACGACGACCGCGATCAGCGTACCTATATACATATATATATATATATTATATTTTTTAGGTACTGCATCATATCATAATATGCGTGCGCGCAGCAAAGTCGACCGGGGCGAAAATTAAACCGCGAGGATATTATAATATGATATCGCCGCGTTGTTTAATAGTGTTATTATTATTATTATGTTATGAATAGGCGACGAGAGACAAAAAAAAAAAACCGGCACGACGGTACTTTACATGGATATAAATCACACACACACGCGCGCGCGCGAGCGCGGGGTATACAAGCGTTCGTTCACACCGGGCGGAAGACTGCTACGCATGCAAAGAAGGCGAGGCGGGCGGAGACGGACGGACGGGCGATGATCGATGGGCTTCCCAGGCGGTTGTACCACGGGTAACGTGAAAAATTCGTGGTCGACCGCGACTGTTGAGGTGGCGTTGACAAATATTTTCGTAGCCCGTCCATTGTAACATCGACGTGGCATTTGAATACGAATAGCCACACACATGATGTGTACGCGTATATTTAATACTAGTGAGTGAGTGTGTGTGTGTATGTGTGCTTGACACGCGTGTTCAGACACAATATCAGAGGGAAAGAAACTATACACAACACAAGCACACACATGCGCGTGGCTCCGAAACGGCCCGAGCTGTGTCGTGCTGCAGCTTTCGGGAGTTATAGGTTAGATCGCGAGACGTGAGGTCTGTTTTGTATAATATTTTAATCGCGAGTCATAATATCATACCATTTTATAATCAGTCAATTTTTAATTTAGTTTTTTTTTTTTAATTTTTGGGGAGCGGAAAAAATAATACAATAGTTGAAGAGTTCTATCGCATTACACCCCACGGTTAGAAATATTCGAAATGGTAATTTAAAACGAAAAAATCAACCAACCGAGTCAGGCATACCTATAGTATTGAAACGAAGACGTTTATGATATTATTATAACGAGTGTCCTGTTGAAAAATAAACTCGCTCTGGCGTACAATGTATACGCGGCGCGCGTACCAGCTATAATATGGTTGGCGGTTCACAAGCACGCGAGAAACGAGATTCAGACGTTATAATATCATCATCATTATTGTTATCGTTATTATTATTACACCCCCTCCTCCCTAAGCGACTCGCCGGTTCTGGGTAAATAATTATATTATACACTAACATTATATAGGTATAGCCGTATAGGTAGGTAGGTAGATAGATACCTGTATCGCAGCGTGCTGATTTTTAATTGACTCGGCGTTATCGATCTCCATCTTGCGTCCCCGCCGGGCTCGAGGGGTGCGCGAATCGTATTGATTTTCACCATGTGCGACGTGCCACAATAATTATATAATGATATATTAACCATATATATATAATATGATAAATAACGCGTATTTTTTGCGATATTTTACGTGTTGCCCGCGCGCAGTTGTGTACAGGACCGCGAAAATAATAATAATAATATTGTAATGCGCAAACGCTGCGGGCAGTGTGTTTGCCGCCGCAGTAAATCAAAAATCGCGACCCGAAGACTGTTTTGCTCATTTATTTGTACGAGACTAATGGACTTAGCGCCCCGGCATCACCGCAATACTTTACTACCTGTTCACCGGAGCGACGACAATTATTATTATTATATTATTGCACGTTATCACGATCATCAGGTGATACGATAAATAATATCATTGTACGACGATGCCCACCATGCGGCTATAGGACCTATCTCGGGTCTATCTATAACACCGCGTGTGCGAATTCATCGGTGATTGGGTCAGGCTGTCTGCAGGGGAGTCTAAGTGATAGACGGGACGGCGACGACCACGACGTTTCGTGAAGACGGTGGTTTTGAACGTTTCTATTAATATTTTGCGGGGTTTTGTCTAATTCTTAATAAGTGTATACTAAGTACCATTGCGTACAATATTGTTAAGTCTGAGGATTGCACAAAGTTTGCAAAGGATTGCACAAAGGATTACTCTAAGTCTGATTGTACACTAGAAAATATTGTACGCAATGGTCGCACAGATACATAGACTATTTTTACGAACACTGCAGGATGGTGAGGACAAAAATAGGGGTTGGGCTATATTATTTTTCAGAAAAAATGTTAGTACTTACAAAATATATTATAGATGCGATTTGATAACCAAATTAAAAATTGTATTTATATAATATTACATTTATGGATTTTAAGACGTATGAACTATTTACTATACAAATAAATACATAATATAATATACCATATAATTTCCAAGGGGTGGGGGGGAAAGCCCCATTACATCTTCTTGGACACTCACATAAATACATGTGTATTGTGTCTGTTAATATTTTAAATTCTATATAGCTGTTCGCTATTTTCTCAATACAACTCTACTGGGAAAAGCAAGAAACTCAAATTGAGTACGAATTTTTTTTTTAGACTACAACATGTCAACATCAGTCGTGGAACGAAACTTGATTAACGTATCTTTATTGTTGGCCACACTGCCACAGTAGTTTAATTCGATGTTTAAGACTTTATAGCAAACACGCCAATTTACCAATTCAATTTTTGCTTGATATAAACACAATATTACCGAATTCCATTAACTTACGTTTATTGTTTTCGGTATTATAATATAATATGCATATCACTTTTTGTGCAACTAAGTAGCCAAACGATATATAAGTAGTTATAAGTAATAACGATATAGAATCTACATACCTACCATGTAGGTTTACGCCTGCAGTTTTTAATATAATAATGTTCGTAGAATTTTAAACGACAAGTAGGTAGGTATAGGTTTTACAGCATAACTTAAAACGTTGTAATATCTAACGCTGTGTTAAAGAGGATAGTTGTTCCTAATAAAACACGTTTATATTCATAAATATATTATATTATACGTGTAAATTGTACATACCGAAGGAACCTATGGTATATGCTATATATTATTATATAGGTACTACGCTTGTGCATAGTTGTGTGTGTGTGTGTGTATTTTTAGTAAAACTAATTAAATACGTGTTGAGAAATTAAAAAAATATATATATCAAATAATCAAATCAATTAAAATAATTAAAATATTGTAAGTGTAAAACCAATTATTAAATATTTGATATTAATCATAATTTGTTTTATATATTATAATAATATAATGTGTATATAAACATATTATATATATTATAACACTAGATAAATTTTCACGAAAATTGGTTAGACCTATAATTAATAATACTGGAAAATTAACACGTATATAAAAATATGTACTTAATACACATTTCAACTCGAATTAAAAAAAAATATATTAGCGTCGGTTCGATACGTATATTCGATCGTTAAAATCAAATATAATCAACGAATAATGATAATAAATAATAATAATAATAATATTCTCTCTGTGCTAAACCCGTGCCGCGGCGGTGCATTAACCCACGTGGTACTTCCAATATATAATCGGACGGACAACACGAAGGTTCGTGATGCGAAACCGCTCGATCAACAGATAGTCGCGGCAATTGAACCGCGGACGACTAGACGGGGCTAAACAATAATAATTATATTATTATTGTGTTGTGCGGAGGAGGAGGAGGAGCTGGAAGTCGCGCGGTGTAGGTCGGATCGCGGCAGACGACGTCGAGGAAAAAATGCACACAAACAGACGCCGGCAAAAGGGACGCCACACACATTGTTACATTATTAGTTATTATTTGTTCAAATTATACGCACGAGGGCGAATTCGCCGAGACATCCGAGTCAAGAACGCGAACCCATCGAAACAACAACGCGCGGCGATATTACCGTATAATTATTGTTATTTTATCGTTGTGCCACCGCGCGCGACTAACCTACAATTTCATATTACGTTTTCGATACACACACATAATATAATATATATATATTTATTTTTTATTTTTATTATACCCCGGAACCCGACAACCGACGTACCTACCTATAATGCACTTTAATTTTATACGACGGTCGACGATCCACAAAGATAAAGTTGGTATATGTTGGTACAAAGAGGTATAGGTACCGCAGGAAATGGCGAATCTATAGGTATATTATAGATATTATGTTCGAAATTGCAGTGTCAATATTATTATTATGCAACCGGCTGTCGTCGCAGTCGTCGTCGTGCTGCAGATGAAAAATATAATAATAATAATATACATTTATTATATACGACTATTCTATATACAACGGTTTTTGTTCATATACATACTCATATAGCGAAGAGCCCCACCAACGCACTGAACTCGTTGTCGGTTTCGAGTGCATAACATTTTATATACCTACGTGTAGCCTGTGCCTCAAGTACCTATATGTATCTCTGGGAAACAAAAAAAAAAAAATACCACAAAACGGAAATGTGTTTTACACATCATCACCGCGCGCGGTATATGTGGTGGTCGACCGATTGTTTTTTATATGCACTCTTTATAGCAGTTTTTGTCATCGCCATTGTTAAACCGAATAACTACCTACAATATAATATATGCTGCACAGGTGTGATAGATTCGTTATTGCTATTCCACAGCCCTTTGCGGTAGATTATCGACGGTTCGATAAACAAATATTTATAATACCTATGTAATTATTTTCTGTTTTGTTTTTTTTGGTAACCAATCTTATTATTTAAAATATACACAAACGTGCAGTGATGTGTCCGATACAAATATAATACAGAGAAAGACGCACGTATGTATATATACATAATTTATAATATAATAAATATAAAAAATTATCGTTACCTAACAAGAGGCGTGGGAAGAAGAACGATAAGGACAATATAATATTATGTGGGTTCTCGTCGTGTGTGCGCCTTAGTAATAACCCTGCAAAGTATGACGAGGATAAACTCTGAAATAAAATAGATAAAGGATTGAGAGGTATTCAAGTCGACAGCTAGCGAGTTGGACCAAAATCTGCAGGGATTAGCAACTCTCGTGGTCTTTACGATTAGTCAGACCATACTCAAACGACTTAACAGTAAATGGCCTTAGGAATATGATTTTTAACACTTAAAAATATTAGTATTAAATAAAAAGAGAAAAATGTTGGCGGACGAACAAAAATGAATAAAACATAATCTAACTATATAAAAGATAAAAATGCAATTTGTTCAGTAAAGTAGTAAAGAGACGAATAGATTTTTACGTAGACATTTATATGTCGGTAGGTAACGAGACACATTATTGCAGCTCTACTCGTTAATTAGCTCTGCAAGAACCTACCTATAATGTACAACTCGAGATTAAATCTCCTAGGGATCTTTACACTAAAAATATTACATAATTTCGTACGATATTCACAATGACATTTTTATTTATTGTTACTGCTGGAATTTTCAAAATCCAGAAGACACAGAAGTGTGGCTTATCGGACGTTACTTCTCGCATTATACGTAGGTACCTACCAGACGGCCGAGTTACCCGCAAGCAATTATTTACGTAACCGCTTATCATTTCAAGAACAAAGTGCACATTAAAGAAATTCTAATGGTCCTATTATAGCGAAGAATATACGTAGTCATAAGAATTTGGGCATGTCATTCTCGTCCACGGGGTATACAACGGAACCTCATCACGTTTTACCAAATATGAAGTATAATTACTAGGTCACTATCATTTCCTAAGTATATTTACACGGAGATAAAATAATATAAATGGCTATAACCCCGAATCTCGTGACCGATGACATTAAATAATAATAACCGTAAAAAAATAGTGAACAATTAATAGGTACCAACATTAGAATAATGTTTAGTTTTAAAATCTTCGGGCGAAGTATTGTCAGGCATTATATAGCGCTTTGTATAACAATACTATAAAAAGCATATAGATAAAGTTTTACGCCAAAATATTTAACGACACAATAGCAAAGAACTGCAGCGATTTCTCTGATTTGTATAATATTGATTATAATAATATAATATTATATTATAATATAGACTTAAAGCTCGTCCCATTGATTTAAAATTTCAATAGAAATATATTTAATTTTTACTTTTAACGGAATAATATTATCATACGTTGAGTCCAACGTTATCTATTAATTAAAATCAAAGGCGCATTTGATGTTAATCTACGCAACCATTGTTTTTGACCAATTAGCACAAAATTTCGCACAAATATTCTTTGGGCTCACAAAGCTCCTTTGTACTTTTCATCCCAGAATTCAACCCCTAAATGCTAACACAAACATAAATTTGGTTTCGCTAACGAAAATCGATTTTTGTTCGCATATATTATATACAAGGTTGCCATTTATCACAGAAAATAAAATATAGTTATTATGATTGGATATAATTTTCTTTACTGTATATTATCTAATATTTGGTAATTGTCCAACGACATGCCATTCAACTTTAGAAGAACTCAATTCCCAGTACCTACGGTTAGCATTCGCGGTGACGATTTATCCCAAGGACAATCTCTGAAGGTGACGGGGATTTATTTGGAAAAACTTAGATTTTCTCACGGTCAATTATATAATTATATATCGCCTGTTCTGAGCTAGCCACGCCTAAAAATTTGTACCTACTTATACATTATACCAACAACATGACAAAAAACATCGTTTACTGTACAGTTTTGGCAAATTGACTTTCTTGCGATACTGCAAATACGATCTTATTTGTATTATTGTTATCTTGCGTATCACAAATCCAAAGTTTTCAAATTGTAAACACTTTGATTTTTGAACGTACACGATGTACACGTGTAGTAATATTGCACGAAACATACTCAGATAGGTACGTTTGGCTGTTTATCCGGGAAAGGCTTCGACGAGCCGATATTCTCGAGGTTTTCACAGATATTTTATTTTATTATACCTACTATATATTTAAACTAAATCAAAACGGAAAACGATAGATATGTTAATTCTCTCATGTGCGGAGTCGAGTAACAGCTACATAGCTAAAAAACGAAATACTGAAAACGCTAAGTGGTATTTATTTTTTCAAGCGCACAGTACACATTATTAAAGAGACTTCGAACAAATGCGTGCGATGTATAAATGCGTATATGCACCGCGGCAAGACGATAAACTCGCGTATATAATAATATATTGTTCATAATAATATAATACGCGATAATGCGTGACCGAGAAACCCATAGATCAACCCGAATTGGCGAAACGGTTTTTTGGCGTTTCAGTGCGTTCGCGAGACGACGCGTACGTGTGTGTAAGATATGTGTGCGACCATATGTGCGACTGGGCCCCCACAGCTGCGATCGAACAACGAAAAATATTATATAAAATTATATCCTCTACGATCCAGGTGTGCAGCTGCACCGCGGCGTGGAGATAAAGTTGCACCGCGGACGTTGGATATTATACAATAATGTTATAACGACCGTGGAAACGACACTGTAACGAAGTAGCTGTACAGCATTTAACGCGCGGGCGTTTCTGTTTCTTCCCTCTGAAAATATGTATTATCACAGTATTATTAATGCCTTTTTAACGAGAAATCCTTCTACGCGGTGTCCGAGGCACCAGCATAGCGGCGGCGGCGGTCCATACCTAAATGCGCGAGGATGTGCGTGCGTACTCAGCACAGCTGAGGTATTTAACGACATTAAATATTATACTAAATTTCCGAACAAAAAAATAAAATATGTCTTCGTCGACGTTTTGCCCGCGACAATATTAGTCATGTCGCGTTTCGTACGAATTTATGTGTGTGTGGTCTCTGTATAGTCACCAACTCTTCGACGACACGTACAAATGCGAACATACGTGTGAACGCACACACCCGGTAGTCCATGTCTAATCAACGTGGACATTTATAGTATACATGCTGATATATAATATATGAATGAGCGCGGTGGTCGGGAGGAGACTTGTGGCGGGGGAGAATTTTTTTCTTTCGAAAACGCGTCTAATTACTAGAATAGGCTCATTGGTATTATATCACTTATTATTATGATTGTTATTACCATAACCACCGTACGTCACAACCCGCCATGCGCACCTGCCATGAAAATAATAATAATAATAATAACGTACCTAGTGATATTCAAACACCTCTGCAGCGGACTCGCTTTGTTTTCACCGGAGTTCCTAACACCACCGTAACCACTATTGTTTTCGTTTATTTTACATGCGTATTTTTTTCCTACACCTCGTTATTACCATTGTCCGCGGAGCACATCGCAGTGGGGCTACTGTATTACAATATATACAAGTACCCATATTATATAATATAATGTGGTGTATAGGTATTATAGGCATATTATAATAATATTTATAATAATATATGCCCCCATGGGAAATTGGCCGACTAATTTTTTCTCGCATTGAAAATAAAACACACTGTGCACACATAATATATTATTATTACGTTTAACATTATATTACTGTGTAAATAGGCATAGAGGTAGGTAACTTCATACCTATATATATATTATAAATGTTATATATAATATATAATGTATAACCAATTGTAAACGTCGAGGGCTGATATTGATTGCGGCACGTTTCGTAAATCACCTCGAACTTGGTTATTGGTTTTTTTTTTCTCTTTTCATTTTTTTCCTGTACACAGCCGTCGCCGGATGCCAGTACAAATTACTCCGGTCACGCCTATTATCGACTGCAAATTGATTTTGTCGCACGGTGTATAATATAATATATATTATAACAATAACAATAAAAAGAAATACATCAGCATGTTTGCTTATTATATATTTTTTTGTCGTATACTACATATGTATACCACTGTACCAATTGCATTTTTTCACGCAGTAAACGCGACTACATGCAGCGCCACCACGCAGTGACGCAGTCGTGACCAAAATTATTGGGTTAGGTAAAAATCCTTTCCAGAATGTCAAGTTCAAATCCTACGAAATCGGAGTTTCAAAATCCTAAATCCAAATATAATCCTGAGATTGATTATCAAAGTTTGGTTTATGATTTTTAAGTGCATATAAATATAATTATGATCAATTTTAACTGATGAAAAAATATCTTTTGAAAATAATTGAACCGTAACCTATACTATAGGTACCGGAACCGTCAGTTATTTACCTAATGGTTTTGTGATTTAATATTTTGAGGTATGAAGTTGGTTCCCATACGAAATTTTTGGTTCAAACAAAATTATGTTTAAAAAAAATGATTTCAATGCGGACCCGCTTCTCGTTATGAAATTAATGTTAAATGATAATTCATAAAACCACATAACCATAAGGTTTTTTTTTATTTTGGCAGACCTCACCAATACATACACAACCATATTAATATGCCAGTTCGTGTCGTATAGTACCTACACATACTCACAATACATTCTAATATAAATAGTTTGCAATTTGCGTCTGGATAATCCGCGCATTATGTACACGCAGCATAATACCCGTATCATGTATACACGTCCGTTGCCTATTTAAAGGTGTTAAGAGCATTTTTTTTTTTTTTACCAACTCGTATATAATATCATATTGTCGTTGTGTTTGGCGCGTAGGCGTACGACGAAACCGGAGCTGCCGTCTAACCCGTTGATGCTGCTGCGACGAGTGTGCGTTTGACGGACGTTCCCATTATTGTTGCAGCGCGGGGCGTCCCGCACCCCTAGGGGAGGTCGTCGAAACTGGTTCTTCGCATCGCGCACGCTCACTTATTATAATACGATATTATATAGGTACATACTCGACTGCGACGACGACGACAAGAGAAAACCGCTCGCCACCGCTCCGGAGACGCGAGTGCTCCGAGTCCGGAAATATCTGTCGCGCCACCACGACGGCCCCTCCGCAGCCCAGACGAATGATGGTATATTTGATGGAATACAATATCATTTGTATACATAATGTGTGTATAATGCACGTATGTATAATATGTTATATGTATATATATTATGCTCGTATACATTATAGCCGAGAATTTTCTTCCAGACGAGGTTTTCACTGCCAAAATTTAGGTAAATGTATTATAACATCAAGACCTTTCCCGATTACGTCTGTATATACCTACAATATATGCGGTTTGACAGAAGTGTTTAATAAAACTATTTTCAAGACGATTTTCAATGCGTTAGGTAATTGATGCAAACTACACAATATTATGAATAATGTACTCCGCACTATACTTATTATAAAAAGTATATATAGTTATAGTTTACTTCTGTAGCTCAACACAGCTGCACCGAACCAGAGACGAAATTCCACTGTTCACAGCTGGAACTTATCGACTGGAACTTTATTCATCAGCTGGCTGCAGTTATGGCTTTCTGAATATGTTATTGTCGTAATATAGTTTCAAATCACGAGGGAAGATTTCAAATGTTTCATAGTGAGTTTACAATCCGAAGAATATATATATAAGAAGTTGTTACACTAATATAGTAATATCTACTAAAAGTTTATAACATTTTTATTTTTCAATTAATTTATAGTTCACTGCTTTGACGGGGTATAGCTATTTTACTCCTCTTGTCTACATTTTAAAAGCTCATCGTTAAAAGATAATTTAATATTTTGTATGGTAACATTCACATAGAAAATTACTTTGCTTTCTTGATAAATTTATAATTATAAAATATAGATAGACACAATAAGTACTCATAATGTGATCCACATTTTAATTTAAAAAGTAGATTGTTTTTTTTTTAAATTGAGTAAAGGTTAATCATTTTTTTTTACATTAACTATAAACTTGGCAAGTTAAATTTATTGTTTGTTAACTATTAACTTCCAGCATAACTATCTTGTGTTCACTTACCCTAACTTGACTAAATTGAGTTAATTATTTTCGTTCATATCGGATTGATTCCTAAATGTATAATATAATTGAAACCATGTAGATGTACCTATTAGATTTGATGTGATTGGCAATATATCTCGAGACTAGGTAAAGCGAAATATATGTTTTTTAAAATAAATGCATCAGTCAAACATAAGAGTGTTTGCAAAAAAATTATGTAGGTCAATTGCATAAAAAATCAGACTAATTTTTAAATCGACGGTTGGTATTTTACAAAATGTGTAATATTGGTATGCTTTGAACAATACGTAAACTGCTATGAGTGATGTGAATTTACAAACCATTGTTTTTTCTGTTTCACAAAGTAAACCGTATGCACCTAGGTATTATATTATACGTATAATATATATGTATACATTCATAGCACTTGTGTATTTTTAATATTTCATTATAGTAAATAATATTATGTTGATTATTGTCAAACTTAGAATTTCCTTAAATATAATAATATTATGAATAGTATAAACTCGTAATTATTTTGTACCTTTGTAGCTTGTATACACAGTACAGTTATTCTATATACGTATAGTGTATACATACATAATGTATAAATAGCATCTTCGGCCTCAACCAAAATAAAAAACAAAAATATAAAAAGATGTTACGCACGTTTTTACGATTCTGAAAGTTCTTTTGAATGATAACCGTAGGTACATACCTGAAAAACAGAACAAACAAACATATGAATATAAATTTCAGCAACATTGTCATTAGGAATATATATATGTATATTGTAGAATAATCATTTTATTTCAACCTTAGCCCTTAGGAATATAGACTGTCGTATTCTGTTTTTTTAAAAACAATAAAAAATTATTAAATGTAATTCTGCTATAAATATTATACTATAAATAATGTAAAACACGGTTTTCGTCAACACAAAATTTGTATAGTAAAATTGGTGTAGCCAGTTGGATATAGTTCCTATAATACCAGTATGAGCCAGCTATATACCTATCCGCGTCACCGCAAAGTTATACAAGGGATTAGGGATTACGCTTCGATACGATGGCCATCTTTATAGATTCCTAGTCGTACTGACGTCGATGGGAGGGCGAATTGCTGTTTTCGATGTAAATCGTGCCGAATACACGTCATATTATTATACATGTAAAATACTATGATGTTCATAGCGTCGCTAAGCCTCAGCACTGCTGCATCATGTCTGCACGGTACCATAGGATATATTATACGGATAATCGTGTAGTTATTTGTGCTTTTTGTCGTTTCCTGTTGCAACCATACACACACACGGTATTCGCGGGGTAGCAGTTCCGATATGTGATCCAGAAAATACCAACCCATAGGTGTAAATTGGAGGAGAGCTTAGCCCCCTCCAAAAATCTAGGACATAAAATTTAATAAAAATTCTATATTGTAAGGCCTTTAATATATTCAGACACCCCCCCCCCCCCAAGTCAAAAGTTGAAATTGCGCCTATGCACCAACCACATCACGCATCGTGTCGGTACGATAATTCATAATTTGAATCCGGATATCCAAGGGACGACTCGACGAGGAGTCTCATCGGCACGTCATGACGCGTAGCATTTGCGTAGGACACAGATAAACGAGTATATATGCCCGGATACCTATATAGATATATAATACAAACAGCGCACACACGTCGCGACCCATGTGTGTATATACGTCTGATCCTCGCCATTGTTCCTCGTCATGCCGGTCATTAAGTGAACGATACTTAACGAGGAGTCAACCGAGCCGTAACAATAACGAGCCATCGTCCGTTTCACCTGCAGCATATACATATAATATAATATATTATGTATATACCTACGCGAGGATTGACAAATGTCGGTCGCAAAACGCGCGACGGTAGATAGGCATATAGTTGAGTGAGTGAGTGTGTGT
>NC_042495.1:9104435-9123894 GCF_005508785.2 Acyrthosiphon pisum | reverse complement strand
GGGGGGGAGGGAGGGTGAATAAAACTATAAGAGAGAGAAAAAAAAAACACTACGGAATCGAATCTCACGTTGTCAGCCACCGTGGAACACGATCCACATTGGCGATCGCACGCATACATAGCACACACACACACACACACACACACATACACACCATATCGTCGATGTACCTATATATATACTCTCTCAACAAATAATGCACAATGCGATATTAAAATGTATGAATATAATATTATGTGTATCGATACGCATGCAAACGACCGTACGTACCGTGAGTATAGGTATATGGTATATGTTTATACACACACGTATATGGGTATACCGCTGCAATGGTGTATACAAAGGACGGACCGGAGCAAAACGTTTTTGTACCTAAATAGACGAACCGGTTACCGATGTCCAGTAGTGCGTTTATAATAATAATAATAACGTAATATTATTATAATAATATGTAGACGAGATGGACGAGATTCGACGACAAACTGCTGCGGCGCGATGTACGCTGGTGGAGAAATTATTGCGCTGTACATATACCTAGATTTAATAATATATTGAGGTATGATGCACCACCGATAAAGATTCAGACTTGGCGAGAACTCTTCGACCCCGGAAACGTTATCATTGGGGGATTGGACGCGTTTGTCAAAAATTACAAAATATAAGTTATGCACCAACAAAATAGTAGCAATATTCAAGGTGCTAAAAAAATATTTAAAAAAAAGTAAACAATATCAACTTTTTATAAGCTAAAAAGTCGATGGCAAATCTGGAGTAATAAAATGACAACGATATCGTCCTATAAGTGTAGGTACTACTGATAACAAACATCCGGGCGCGGGTGTGCAGGTATATAGATAACACTATAATGTATTTATGCGATTGTGCACTAGCGGAGATACGATCGAATGCCGTGTACGCAGACACATCCGACGTCTCTGATTGATGATATGACCCACATAGACGCAATTGTGCAGCTACAAGTGGCCGTTATAAAATACAGCGGCGGCGACGTGCGGGCTTACCCATGCTGCAGCATATATATTATAATATATATATGCATATGCTAATATAGTATATTATTATTATACTATGTGTAATGTGTATATGAGGACAGAGGTGAACCTATAGCAGCATTGTTTTCCACCTTTAAACCGAAATATTCACGTGGACTTCTATATAGACGACGAAAGTGACAGAGAAACAGCGAGACAGAGAGACGCAGTGTGAGAAAGAGAGTATTTCGACGAGGACGGTAAAATACATCATAGTATACCTTTTATTCGCACGCAAATCCGTGACACTCTGCTTTTTATTATTATTATTATTATATAAGGTAGGTGTACGTGTTGATCTATTTATCGCACTTCACATTATTATCGTACTTACAACTATACCTAAACTCAACTATACAGATGTGAAAATTCAAAAACAAATGTCTAAGCCACATATTGTAGATTTTGATACACTAGGAAAAAAATTTACAATTATTTTATCAACGAAAGTATAATGTAATTATAATGGCTCTATAAGAAACTCAAACCAATAACTTTTCACTATAGTCCACTGCAGTGATTATATTGCAATGCTAAAAAAGTGGAAAACGGTTTTACACTGCAGTTTGAATCCAAATAGTGTATATATATTTTACAATTCGTTTAAATTCCAATCGTATTTGTACACACCCTCAAACTTCAGAGTGAGTACCTACCTATGTATATTATAATATATTATTATATATACATTTTTATTTGTACTCGCCTCGACGATATTTCATAAACGAACATAAATCAAACTATGACACGAATAATTACGTTTGAGGTATAACCAGCATTCAAAAGTCAGAAACCAGTGATTTTTTTTTTCTTTAATTATAATTAAAGTTCTAACCGGATATTTTACATAGAAAACAATGCACGATAACGAAACATTCAGCAATAAATACTATGTACAGTCGAAGCGGAAAAACGTTTTTCTTTAATCAACTCATATATTATTATATTACAGTAGGTAGGTACCGACAAATTATAAATATATTGACGCCGATCAAGTATGTACCTCACCTATACAATATACATTCGATTTAGATAAAAGTACGCGTATATCATGTATTGAATTATAACATTATTGTTGTTATATGGCTCTATATATACTTACACATTATATTATTATGTTGCAGCATGTTGGAGCACACGCGGTATTAAAAAAGTACCTCTTATAGTTCGGTTTTTTCGATATGATAATATAGTAAATTATCATATTTTTTATGTGACGCACATAATGCACGTACCTCCTACATTCCTACATCTAATGCACATCCACGATGATTTGCAGTACCGATTTAGCATTATTGGAAATATAACAGCTTTTCCCGCGGGGTTGTAAATTTAGTAATGACAATAGCGTATTAATAGTGTACACAGTAAAATTATTATAAGTCACCTGGTTTTTACACAATATGTAGTATTAATATTATAATATACGAGAATATAAAGCTCGGAATTCCGTCGACAATAAATATATCGAAACGATCGTGGGTTAATATCGATCTGTAGCGGCGAACGTGCAGTTAATCTACAATGATATTATAATGTGAATAAGTATATAATATATTATTATTATTGTTCAATAGTGCCGTTGAGGTTTTCGATTGAAACGATTTTTCTACACCCGCGAAATCCTATACGCAAACGTGTCAGCCTCCACAGAAGCCGGTCCTGATGCATTGTGAGGGACTTTTGGGACGGCCGACCGCATATCGTTACCGACTTAAGGGTCGTGCCGCGTAAATCCTCCGCGCCGGCGTTCGATCACGGACCATTATTAATCCAAGACACCTAGGAATATTATTATTGTATTATTGTATGCACGACGATATAAATGCACGATGTATTATAATATTGGTACTTATATCGATGTATTTTACGGTCGGGGCTGCACCGGTGCGGAAATCGATTAAATATAATAATATATTATATTTATGTTTTATAAATTTTAAAGTGGCACGCGAGTATGTGTCTACAGTCTTCGCCCCCCCCCCCCCCAACAATCGATATTATATTCGGTATAACTCGGCACACAAGACGTGCCTAAACACAACTGCAGCATGTGCATGGGTAGTAATGATAATAGTAATAATAATAATATTACTCGTATATTTCAAGAGTTAATATTGTTAGATACATATACTGCAGGTAAGATATTAATACGTCAAAAGTATTGCTCTCTACCGAGGTAAACCTCTTATCAGAGACAAGAATAGGTATACTGTGATTTAAACCTTATGATGATAACAGAAATAAGAAATAAAAATACAAGAATATAAAAGAAAACATTTTTGCAAATAGCTTAAAACCAATATAATATATGGATGATATTTTAGATGGTTATTTTATATTATAATATAAATAGAATATTATGAAGTATATGAATATCATTTTTTAAGTATTAATTGAAAAAAAAAATAACTATTACAACTTAATTTTTATACCATGGGTATCATATCTTAAACCTGCACTCTGTACGTACGTATTTTTAAGAATTTTTCTGTTATTAATTAATAGTACCTATATTTTGATCCATTTTTTACTAGTTTTACCTAAAGGGTTAATTTTTAGTTTAAATTAGATTTCATTTAAAAATACAAGCATATTATAACTTGGTTTTAGTATAATTTATCAAGACATCAAGTAGTCGTATTATAGTTCGAATAATCTATTTAAAGCAAAAGTATAAATATTATTTTTAATAATATAATATAAAATATTATTTTTATTCAATTTTCTTTTTTTGTGCAATTGATAAGCAGTTAGATTTTAAGGTAGTATTACAACCATCCTAAGCATCTATTCTAACCGCGTATTGAATTAAATATTGTACCATTGCGAAATAATAGTTATACTTTTTAACGAATAACGAGGCGCAGGCGCAGTTTGTATTTTTTTAGGTGGGTACCTAAATATCTCGTCGATTTCACATCACAAATGTAAGACACGACACCGTATACACAATACACACACAAACACACTTATATAATAAATATAATAATATATAGGATAATCGGAATGAATGGGCTCGCGCGATGGGTCACGGATGATTCGTCGTCGTGGAGACGTCTGCGATGCACACAAGCATAATAACATCACGTACGGAAAACCAACGATTTTCACGTGTGTGTATGACGGTGGCGTTTCTCGGGCGTTTGTGATTACTACAAGATTATATTTTTAGGGGGCCAGTGAGAATGAGACGGTGCGGCAAAACCGCAAGAACGAAACAGAGCGGCGTGTCATTATGTTAGGTACCTATATATATATAATACAATATTCATAATGCGCCTACATTATATAATATGTATATCATATACATAACATCCGGTATATGCCGCAGTATCGTGTGTACGCGGAAGATCGATGGGAATAAACATCGCTCGTTCTATATATTATCATACCGACGACAGGACAACAATACGATATTGTTTAGGATTTATCGTTCCTACATAGAATAATTATATTCCAAACAATTATATTTTCCTGAAATTTACTGGTCTGTTTTGATATTTTCCCGATTTGCATGCGTTCCCGATATAGTTATACCTATACTTACCTGTTTTTACCAATACAATACGCGTCTATCCTTTGTTATTGTCACGAATATATGAGGATATATATATATATAATGTAGGAAGATACCTATATAGGTATGATTGATAGCAACTATGTGGCAGCAAATAGATGACATTTTTCAGTTGGGGTAATAAATGGAGAAAAACTAGCAAATGAGTGAGAGCGAGGCAATTGATAGTCGGAAAATGGACCAAAACGGCCCACAAAAATCCAAGAAGAAAAAAATAACGTATTTCAAATATATAAGTTCCTAGGTAATAAAGTCATAGTTTGAGGAACTTAAGTGGGTATTATAGCGGCATGTGCCCTAGAATTTACCAAATCCCCATCAAAGACGGAATCCTCTGCACAATTATGCAGGCACGCCATCTTATTATAAATAATTGTCTTGTGCTAGTACTAATTTTATCAAGCTACACCTATTATATAGTCTTTTTAAATAAATGTATTAAAATCGAAAACAATGTATGTTTGTATATTAGGTATCACAATAATTATTTTTGATATGCCTCGTCTCATGTTCAAATAATATTTTATACGGAATATCTGAATATTTTTGTATACATAATCATACCCGACCTGTCACGAAACACCGATTTTGATATCACAATAACTAATAATATTGTATAATGCGTATTAAAAATGTGCCCACCCCAGCTGTTTCGGACAGTAATCTATTGAATAAACCCTTTTGACAAGACGACCAACCTGTAGTCAGACATAACATAATTTATTAAAACGTCATAATAATTGGGTTCGATCTTGATCTGACACAGAGCATCGCACAAGCAAGGGCTGGATAATTGAATGGCTTTAGGTTTCATTTTAAAATTAACCTGTATTTCCAACTGGACATTTTAAAGACTTAGAAAAATACATTATACACCTAATGACTAATATGAATGTAAAACTCAAATTTATAAATAATTAATACCTTTTTCTAAAAACTCAGAACTTAATTTAAACATCATAGGTACTTAAACATTACAGTACATACATAAGTACCTATATAATTACGTATTTACGTCGGTCGTTAAAGTAATAAGAAAAATTTAAGTCTGTGTATTTGAGTATCCACATTTATTTAGATTGAAATACATCACTAGCTAATAACTATACCAAACTCCGTTGGTGCCGTACCTATTATATACGCTCGGGAGTTGATAAACTGAGTCCAAAACACCTTTTTTTGTGGTTAACCGAGTCCTGGGTTTTAAAAGACTTATGATAAACTGAGTCTCCCAAAACGCACATTTTCCTTCTCACTTATACAGGCTTAAAATTGTCTGTGTGTTAACAGCTAGGCGTGGTTAAAAATGAACTTTTTTGTTTTCTCAATTATTTTTTAATCATTTTTTTAATTCACAATGTTGCCATATTTATGGATATAATATATAAATCATAATTAAATACATAATATATACTATATACCTAAGGATAATTATTTATAATATTTATTTTAGAACTATCTTTTATTATGCACTGGGTTCAAATATTTATGAACATATTTTAACAAATTCAAGTCTAGAAATATTTTTATTTTCATATTTAACAATCTCTTGTCTCAAGAAAATGTATTTTACTACTGTTATTTTCTTCATTTTAAAAATCACTTTGCTACGAATTTTCATTATTTTTATTTTTAATTATCCTATATTTATGCCTTTAAAAGTAAATCAATAAAATTATAGATGTATGGATGAGAACAATATTAAACATATCCCATCAAACAATCTCAGTAATCACTAATTGGTTTATCTATATTGATTCTAGAATATGGGGACTATTAGGATTATGGAAAATATATGACTTTTCCTTTTTATCGTCGATATTTATTAATTATTTAAAAATAAATAAATTATACTACCACTCAAACTCAATTTACATATTAACACGTTAAAGTTTTTCGGACAAAGTTTACCGGTAAATATTATTCACCCGATTATTTGGGACTCCGTTTACCATATAGGTACACATTTTAATCACAGTTTTCATTTCATTGTTGCAATTATTTCGGTTTCTTGACCGGTATAATATTGTATTGTGCTAGGGGCCGTTTTATATGAAGGTCCGGCAACACCAATTCACCGAGATGTCGTCCTAACGACACAAGATGTGCGCAATAAAAACTTACAACTCCGCTGCACAGTACACCTAGGTACATATACTGTTATAGCCTGTAGGTGTACACGTATGCACAATAAAATAACGAAATAAACGGTGCCGGAATAACATTATATACATCCCATTTAAATTACTCGCGGGACAGGGTCCGAGGACGGTCCATTCGGCCGGTTGTTTTGACTCCTAACGGCCGTAACGACGTCGTAACGGATGACATTATTACGAAAAGGACATTTGCAAATGTGAACCAGACCTTTATGCGAAACGACCGTTTATGTAGCTTTATTTTTTTTTTTTAATGAACGCAACTATTTTTTGACGAATCATTTTCCAGTCGATAACTCGTCGGAAGTACCATAAAAAAAAAAAAAAATGAATATTAAAATAGCGCAGCGTGAGTTATTAAGAAAAATAATGACCGTAAAACTTATATAATATTTTAGATCCAATATAACCATAAAGTAAAGTATTTAACAGCCATTTTAGTACATTTAAAAACAACTTGGCACGTCATGTATAGGGTACCTATATAATGATATTATATTAAAAAATATAGTCTGTACCTACCGGTGATAGATCTCGTAAAATGGCTTACGAACCTAAGAAATTAATCGCTTTAAATAATATGAATATAAGTTTCAATAACATAACTCTCTATCCCGTAGCATCTTACTTACTCTTACTAAATCCATTAGTCACAATATTTTCAGATGGATTATGTATAGTAAATAAATATACTAGGTTTCTATACACAAATTCTCATTCGGCCGTCGAGTAATCGAAACCTTTAAAAAATCACAAAGTGATTCTAGTATTCTACGTGATTTTTCGTAAATAATTATTAATATCTCTAATTCAAAACATGATACATTTGATAAATTTTTATATTTTTAAAATCATGATTCAGTAGTTGTACTCATAGTGTTGATTTTATACCGATTTCGTCGTGATTTTAATGCATTTATATAGATATTTTTAGTTATTTTTTTTTTCGAACTTTAAATGCATAATGCACATCCCCAGTTGTTATCGACTGTGGCGCCTTCTCTCTATTCAACCTTCCATAATATGTCATCACCACGAGCTCCAGAGTTCGGCGGCCGCTGCTTTGACACCTGTTTGGCGCGTCCGTCGCCCGATTCTCGTTGTTGGCTCTTCTCTCCTCCAACACACGCGCTCGTGTTCAACGATTCGTTCGATTAGAACCCATTTTTGGGTGCACGCGGAGCGAATAATAGCTATAATATAAGTCGTGTGGATCATGGTCAAGGTCGCCGACCGATATTCCCATGGCGATCGCGTGTCCGTTAGCAATAACCAGCGGCGGCGGCGGCGGCTGCGACCACGGTGTCCGCTGGCGCGCGCGCTGCACTATAGAGCGATTTGTCGGCAAAAATGTTTATAGCCGCCGTCGGAGAGCAATATCGATCGGACGGATTGTGCCAGTGCGATTTATTTTTCATTCTTCTCTATTATACGCTGTACCTACCTACCTGCCCGCCTGCCTGCCTATATAATACACGCGTATATTATTATTATTATACTGTATATTATAATAATAGCACCGGTGCAGTATTTATTTATTTTATTATTTTTTATTTCCCGGTGCTCCGGAACGCGGTTTTATAGATTTATTTATTATTTTTTTCACGATAAATATCGGAGAGTCGTGACAACGATAAATTCGTCGAGTTCGCGCGCGCGCCCGTTCCGTAGTCGGACGAACTCAAACAACAGCGCCGGCCAAAAGTCAATATTTATCTCGCTCTCTCACGTGTGTGTATATACATACAATATACATATATATGTATATATATATGTACTCAGATATAATGTTTTGGCGTTATATACGTGTATACCTAAATATAAGTATATATATATATATATTCCACTTGTAAACCATTTCACTCGGGACCGTTCGTGATGAAGAACACTCGAAACCTCTGGTTACGAAACAGTTTCGAGTACACGAAATGCGTGTGTGTGTATACCTATATAATATATATGAACGTACTATACTATAAATACAAAACAGGCCAGGTCAGCCAACGGAGAAATACCGAGAAATGCGCCTGAAAAAACACTACAGGTGAGGACTGACAACGCGTGTATACACCTAGGCAGACGGCCGCGAGGAACGAAATTGATCTATAAACAAAGTTTATCCATATCCCTTGTAATCAAAATATTCGAAAAACCGAACTATGGTGTGATGATTTTTTAGGTTCCGTATAGTCATTTCGCGTACAAACAGAACCCAATATAATGTAGTAGGTATAGGTATAAAGCACATTTCTTTACAACCAACAACAGATATTTTATTATTGTAGAAAGACGAGAAAAATGTATAAAGTTAAAAAAAACGCGGATTCCGTTAAATTCATCCGACGGCCATAAAATATTATAATAATACATCTTGTCAGAGTCTTTAAAATATATTTAGTAGTGTAATCATTGTATTATATTAATTAGGTTGCCCTTTGAAATTATTTCCCAACATATCATGCTATAATCAAATAAGAAACAAATTGCCTTGAACAAACAATTGTTAATAACAATCAATATATTTTAATAATAGCGTATAGATTTCTATTTAATATAAAAACAAATATTCACTAAAAAGAAGAAGATAACATTCTATGTTTGCAAAATTATAAACAGTGATAAGTATGATTATTGAGACCTATTCAACAATTTAAGTCGGTATATTTTTACGATAAAAACGAATTATTGTATATGGTCTTTGGAGTTTGGACTATTATTTTCAAATACCAAGTTGTATGAAGTTGTAAACCAATTATACTTATTTGTATGATTAATTAACTAATTAAAATATTAAACTATTTAAGTTATTTTTATTTGGTATTATTATATTTTTCTGTTAACACTTTTTTTTAACAGAATGAATCAAAAACATTCTTTTATCACCTCTAAAGAACCAAAATCCAGTCCGGTGGTCTTTTGAATAGGTAAATATTAGTTTCGCTTAAATATATAAGGAATTAAGTAGGTACTTATTACGGTCAAATATCGAACATTTTTAAGAAAATATCAGGAAAAATCTGATATTAACCAAACTTTACACAGAATGAATTTTGCAATACCTCGCAATAAATTAAATATATAACAATAAATACAATTAAAGCACTCCACTATCCTGATCACACAGGAGCCAAGATGAGTGACAAACATCCAGTATGTAGGTAGGTTCTGACTGTTTACTAACATGGCTTTTGTTAATTTCAAATGAGAAAAATATGATGTAGAAACGAATGTATGGTACATAAAGGTAATAATAGATATTAGATATGATTAAAAACTGGTTATATTGCAAAATTGAGTAACACGAATTCTAAATAAAATATATTTGTATTTATAAACGATATCAAAATTAGCATATAAATAAATGTGTATTTGTCAGGAACATATTTTAAAATTTATTTCGAATTGATGTAAATTAAACGAAATTTAGATGAATAAAATGATAGCAGTATTTAAAATATTGATCAGATTGTATAGAGGTATAGGTATAGACGTATAGTAATTACTTTTAAAAAACGGAAATATTGTATTAGACATATTATAATATTCGATTTGTATTCCACATAATGTTATTAAAATATATTCTCGGAGTTAAATGAAGCTCATCTTGATTTTTGTAACTTACTGTACATCAGAAGTTATATTCTTAATTTATTTACATTCACTTTTTTTAAATTTTTATATCGATATAGGATATGACGTAGGTATTATAGGTATGCAGTAGTATACGAATATTAATATTATAATAATATTAATGTAAATAGCTGCAAATATAACTAAAACGCACTACTGAGTCTTATCGCAATATCATTTTCGTCGATTTTGAAATTATCGGACGCGACGTAAACGCAGACGGGTTATCGGAACGGTTTCCGGATATTTCCATTTTTCGACGGTAAAAAGCGGATTGAAATAATTCAATACATAATAATATTTATAATTATTATTATTATAATATTAATAATAATAACAACAAGTACGACGAGTCACATTTCGAATTATATTTTTTTTATTTCAAAAATATTACAGCAGCGCTCGTCTGACAAAACTGCAGCATAATATTATTGATGTCGAATAACTACTACCTATATCTATATAAAAACGACGATGAAAAAAAAAACCCGTAAAACAAAAAAACTAGAATCAGTTATGGAAATCGACTTGGAGATCTTTGGACGACGAGTGTATAGTTCTCCAACGAAGCGGGCACACGTATACAGAAGTCGTGTAAACCGGCGAAACCGGGGTCTCGTCCGTATCTCGGGGACGACGCACAGCCGATTACCACCGTGTTGTTTATTTAAGAATTTTTTTTTTTTTATTATTCCATCCTTAAATACACGTCATTATTATGTATATATTATATACGGTTCTTTTAATCGGGTCGCCGCATCATCCGATCCAGTGACATTGATTGTATACGAAACGTCGGAGGGAATGAAGAAAAAAACACCGATGGCTAACCGACCGTGAGCGAAACGCCACCTCGTATTATTTATGTGATGCGTTTAAAAAACGATAACCGACCGTCCCGTGAAATAACCGGAGACGATAGTAAAACGAAAATAATAAAAAGCTGGATTATGGAATAGTATTTCGACAAACTATTGCGAGAGACGCGACAAACGAAAAAACATAGGCGCCACTTATACTATAATGTATATAGTTGCCTCCCGAAAAGGTCAAAAAGGTCAATCGTTTTTGTACGAATATTGTCTCTCGACTATATTACACCTGATAATATACGAGTTGCCTCCCGACGTACTTAAAATTTCATACGAAAAGGGTCCATGTAGATACTATTTGCCTTCCAATGAACGGGTAATATAAAATATGTACCTATAAGTGGTTCATTAATGTTTCAACAATTGTACTATGCATGCATATATTTTATAATTTGAATAATATTACCAAATGATTTTTTTATTGACCAATAATAATTATTGTAATTTTTTTTATTGGTAAAAGACCCTTGGCAACCTGGACCACTGGGTTTACAAATGATTTAATTAATTACATATTATATTGCCTGCCTACACATTTTAATAATTATTCGAATGGTTTTTAAATATTGGTTTGAAGTTTGGCGGCTGTGATGAAGTCGATGATGTTGGACATTGAGGATGATTGTGTATTATTTCAGCTAATGATTTAGGCTGGAACTTGTTCTGGTGTTACGATATATAGGCATTCAGTAGGAATGATGTGTTTGATGGTGACTTGGACACCGCAGGCTGTGCATATTGGGGGTTCTTCTTTCACCATTAATAAACTGTGTGAGATTTGAGTGTGTCCGATTATATGAGTTTTCAAATCGTCTAAGTATTTCGATATAGAGAATGTCCATTTCTGGCGCTATCTTATTCGGCATTTATTTATTATTAGCATAGTCTGTCCCTGAACGGAGTGATTTGTGTGAACGATAACATTGGAGAGATGATTGCGGTTTAGGCTACGAGACCAGCGAGCTCATCTTCTATTACGTTAGAGTGTCCGGGAATCCAAAATAGTTTGCTTTTGTAAATATTGTTTTGTAGCGAGTATATTTTGTTTTGAATATGTATGGCCGATGTCTGATGGGTTATATGCGTATTTAATATTATTAATAGCGCTGAAGGAGTCAGTGAAGATGATTCGGAAGCGTCAATAGAGGAGAATGTGTCGTGTTTTTTTAAATATAGAGAGTTAGGTGTTGGTTTCGTTGAGATTATGTATTTATTTCTTTAAGACTTCGACAACTGAGGTCATTAGTCTGTTACTGTGGGGGAGGTACAGTTGGTTTTGGACATGTGTGTGTATATGTGGCGAGGATTCGTCACTAAGAACTCATCTGGGAACTGGTGCCACCGACCGGTGCTTACTCTCAGATCACTTTTCGAGACTGATTGCAACCACCACGCCGCGGAAAGCCATCATAATATGTTTTTGTAAATTTAATTTTTATAATTAAAACATACTATATATATATATAATTACCATGTATAGATAAATTTATCAATTTACGTGATATATTTTACTGAAGTTTATGAAAAACTGTGGTACACTTAATATTCTATATTGGAGGCAACTATTGTGAAAATTTTTTGCTGGGAGGCAACTCGAGATACCAGCTGATCATAGGAGGCAACTTAAATATTTTTATTTACGATAAAGATGGGTAGCAATTCGTATGAGGATACATCCTGTTTTTAATTTTTACTTTTTTCACAGCCCTATAATAGTGCGTTCTTGGTCCACAGCTGTAGGTAAACCTATACCTATTTAAGGTAAGCCAATCAGCTAAAAACATTTAAGACACACGTCCGGCAATCGACTGTTATAGTTTAAATGTAAAAATTATTATAAAAATTAGTACATCCACCCAAACTTTTATAAATGGGTCTAAGCCAAAATAATAAAATATGTAATAATAATGACCAAATATTCTTGGGGTGTAAGCCTAACCTCCTCGTTGTGCACCATGTAGGGTAACTCCAAATAAACTGCGGAACATCTAATAAATTATTAATTGTTTTTTTGGGACGCTTTCAGGAAACTCCAATTCGTATATTTAAAGAGGCAACAGCTATAATATATCTTAGGGGGCAACTAGTATACTTTGAGAGGCAACTGTAGTATGCACTGAACGAATATTATATTATCATGTCGTCATCCGATAAGATAGTGTGTGGACGTCGCGTCATTTCCATTCGGCTGTACAGAGTATAATATTATAAAATCTCGAAAACACCTTTTCTGTCCGGACGTCAAAATCCTTTTAGTCGCCAACAGGCAGCCGCGTCCCGCTGACAGCCCAGACGGGGAGGTCACGAACGTAATTATGAGATTTAAAATGTACTATGCAGTGTAGTCTGCAATCGCATATTTTTTCCACTGTCGATTTATAATGCGTTGCCGCCGATCATCGATTATTATTATTATTATTATAATCCACACGCCGCGGTTTGTTGAAAACGAGCCAAATCAGCCGCCGATTTATGTTTATATTCGATAGGTGCGCGCGTTTTATGAATACCTAAAATGACTTGAGTATTATAATATAGGAGGTACCTATTATACCATTAAATGTAAGTATACAGTCATAAATCACAAATCAACTTAGGCGCGTATATTAGCGTACCTATACATACAGCTGGTGTATCGCATATAATTTGTAAATATATTTATGTACGACTATTATATATATTATAAAGCGCGCTTTAAAATTAATGTCAAGTCTACGATTTCTGTGAAAACTATTTTATGTTTTCATAACTATATAATTTCACATATTATACTATTAATTGACCTAATTGACACAAAAACTTCTCATCAACCCTGCAGTACCTACACCAAAACCGGAAGGGGCGTGATCGCCCCACGATTTGTGGGTTTGTTGTTCACCTGCAGCAGCAGTTTCCGTCATCGGTCGGCGGACCCTGCGGCGGGAAATTCGACAGGCGGCCATTAATTATATCGCGGTAACACTGAGAAAAAAACAAAACCGTCGTGCTAAAAAAAGGGACAAAAATGACGCCGAATTAGTATTTTTTTTGTATACTTACATATATATATTATTATTATGTATTTAATATACTAGCACGTATTTTTTTTTGTAGTTGTGTTTTAGTACTCCTTTCCTGCAACTCAAGATTTACGTTCTGCGTATGCCAACGACACGTAGAAACTGGTTTTCTCTTGTGTGTGTACAGTCCGGAATGATAAATAATTTATTATGGATATTTCTAATCGACCGAATGAATTATCCGAACGGGGTTAAAAAAAAAAACAAAAAAAAACCATCGGATAATGTAAAATTCTTCTTTTTTCATTCTTCCGTAATGATAGCATGCATCTAAATCCGAGGTATAAATTAAAGAGCTATTAATTCGAAAACAGATTACAAGACCCAGATATATTATATACATAATATCTCTACGTATATAACAGGCACTGCAGCCGGTATATATAATATCTATAACGCCTGATCGGTTATAACCGACGTGTTTCTATTTAATCATATTCTCGTCGCGTTATCATCGCCGTTTTCGTTATGTTATATTATTATATATATGGACGCGATGCAGGCAGGTATATTATATTATTATGATATAGGTACGAGCTGTTACTTTCGATTGATTACCGTCTGCGCAGCCACCGATCTGTCCGTCATTGCCGCATCCGTATAAAATAATTTATAATGATAAAAATATATGTATTATTATAATCGCTGGCACGCGCCCGACCTGTTGAATGCGCAACAGAAAAGTGCGTAGGTATTTGCATTATATTTACGGATAGATATAATATAGTAAGTACAGTGTTTACCTAAAGTTCCTTACATTTTCTACTGCACAGTAAATGTATGACTGAAATCGGATTATTCGTGGTGTTTATATAATATTATAATGCATCCCAGTTAGAACGAAGTCAACAAATCTAACCTAATGTCAAAAAGATACATCCTCTAGGTATTGAACATCCCCAACATGATTAATAAAATTATCTACGCTATATTATCTTGGTTTTAGCATCAGAGCCGACACAAGAGTGTCCACAAATTTCTAATTTTTGAACAAGTTAAGATTATTGACACCGTTTATGCCACATCTCTTCTATCATAAGTAATTTCCAAGTCCTTTCACGCTCCTTGCTAAACTTCAGTCTCGTTTCACACCACCAACTACTTAATTTACCGCATGATGCGTCTTGCAACCGAACATCCTTCTAACCTCATATAACACAGTTATGGAACTATACATTTTTAATTTCTTTAATTAAAAAGACAAAAGGTAAAATTGTACATGATATATATTATTAAATGAAATTGGAAATAAAATTGCAAGATCGACGTGTAACGCACGTTCCCTCGACCTTATTACGCGATATTAATTATTCAGGGGAGGATTTCTACGTTGAAGAGGGAGGGTGGTTAAACCTATTGTGCAATTCTATAGGATATGTATTTAGGGTATAATTTATATTTAGATGTAACAATTAATGTTGCAGTATTGCGGTCTCCTATTATAGTATGCAAATAAATGCGTTTAGGTACCTACGCTATTGTTGCTGAAGTATTCTTTTAGAAAAACTTTCGGTTTTGATACCACATATATTATACCTACCTACCTACCTATACATTATATATTATTATTATATTATCAATTCAATGTGATAAATTAACATTTTACAGTAGTTATATATTTTACTGATTTACATTTTACCCTATAGCAGTGGAACTAGGAATATAATGTTAAATTGTATATGCGTAGGGTATTTTTTTTTTGGAAGATAAGGAAGTTACAGGTTACATTAATGCGTTAAAATAAAAACAAATTATACATATAGTTATAGGTTTTAATTTTATAAGGGGGTGGGTAGCTTTAATATTCACCCTTATTGATACAAATATGCTCGCAACGCCACTGAATTTATACCCATAAGCAGCAGCTAGCAGGGCAGAGAAAAATTATACCACCGCGGACCGCGACAGACGATTGTGGAAACAATTTTCTTTTCTTTTTTTTGACTTCGTCAAGACGATGTTATCAGGTAAAATGACCACGTGCAAACCGCGGATCGATGGGAACGACGGCGGCGGCGACACCGGCGTTCTTCAAATAATGTGATGATGATAATAATAATAATATATCGACCTGTTGTTTCGGTTTTTTTTTTGTTGTCGAGAGAAAAGGTGAGACGATTTATTTATTACTATATTTTTCGGTTTTGTTTTTTCTTATACAGTATATTATATTTACACACTCACACACACCCGACCAAGTACCCACACAATAAAACAGGTTGTGCCGTCGGTCACCGCGATGCCTCGGAACGGCGGAGAGGTCGATAACGACCGAAGATAGGACCATATAATTTTATATTATTATATAGTTGTGTATATAATATCAGTCGGTCGTCCTGCACTCTCTCTGCACCAGCAGAGGGTATATGTGCCTCTACGTGTATCATTATCCGTGGACGCAGCAGACTATATATGTTCGTGCTACACCGTGCCCAGTGATTACAATATTATCTCCGAGTTCATGTCATTGCGAAGTAAAAAACGAAATCGAAATCAAAATCTTCATTACGCGTAGGTATCGACAATTGTATGCTTTCGCGGGAGTTATGATATTTTGATTTTCTCGTCGAAAAAGCGCGAGACGTCGTGTTTGTCATTTACTGTAATATATATTACTGCCACACAGCTGAATAATTGAACGATTTTAAAGGATTTGACGTGCCAGAGATGGAATACAACTAAACACAAATAGGTACTCGACCAAACTATACGGTGCATAGGAAAAATGATAAAAAAAATCTTAAAATATTTAAATTTAAATAAATTATTTTCATCAGCGTTATAGATCTCCCCGGCAGCATCTATAAGTATAGGTAACCCGCAACTGTATAATATCACTATAAACAAAACATTGAACAACTGATCATCATAAGTAATATACGCAACGAGATCTCTGAATGTTTCCCGAAGAATTAATATTATATATTGTATACATGCGCGTTTTGTTAAATAATATTAATAATAATAAACAACTACAAATATCCACACCGTTTTTATGAAACGGTTATAATTTATTTCTAAATTAAAGATCAAATGATTTTGCTCGGGTATAGAGTACCTACCTATGTATTAGCACGTACAAGTAGTCGATCTTCATAAACATTAATAGCTACGAGATATTTTCTCTGTGTCGTAAAATATAAGACTTTAATTAACAACAACATTAAGGTGTAGGTACTCTGGGAATATATATATAACTTCAAGGCTATACTCATTCGCTTGAACAGAGCATTTTCTTCGCAATGCTTCAGAACGTTATTATACAGGTATAGGTATATTGTATAGGTACCGTAGTTAGCCGATAAGTAGGTAGGTACGAGTAGAGCATTGTAAAAGTGTATTGCAACTGATTTTTATCTGCGTCTTCGGCTTAAAATAAATTCATATTAGTCTCTATAGGTACAGTTTATGTTCCATAATTATCGGCTCGGCGGCGCATAAAAAATAAAAAGAAACATTAATATCACCGCAGTGCAGTGTATTGAAATAATTTCATAGTACACCGACACGCCACCGCGGCCTTTTCCCCGCGCAAAGTGTGGAAATAACTTTCAGATCATTGAGCACAGCGAAGAAAAAGGCAACTCGCGCGTTTCACGACATCACAGCCCGCGATGCAATTGAATAAGAGGAAAAACGAGAATTGGGTTTGACGGGCGTAAACTGCAGGAATTTAATCGCAAATTGAAACCATGGTTGAATAATCACTTTTTTATTCCATATTTTTCTACGTCCAACCTTCACACCTTATAATGTTATACACTCGGAAAATATTTAACAATATACATACGCGATAATCATTTCGAATATAGTTATCCTCAATATTATTACTTTACGAAACTATAAGAAAGTGTCTGAAACAAAGAAAAGTTTAAAAAAAATGTGCACAGGGGCAAGTGAGTTCCGTTCTGCTGTATATAGGTTATAGGTGTTGACTGTAATATCACTGTAATAGATAGGTATGTTAAATTTGAATTCAATGATTAATCATATTGCATACGAAAAACGATTCAAAGCGAAGACGCTCTGTCAACTTATGATAGGTATTGTACACGCAACTTATTTTTTAATTACACTAACAACGACTTATGAGGAAGCATTGTATTATACCTTTTAATATCTTTTTAAAAGAAAAAAATTTTTGCTAAAAAAAAACTCAAAAAAATCGAAAATTACTAGTGGCTATAAAGAATCAAAATGTTTTGAAGATTATATCATCTATGGAATAATAAATATTATATTTTGGCGAACATTTAAAGTATCTGCTGCACCAATAAATAACTAAATCGATCTTGCGTAAGAATCCCAGTTTTGCTTTAATTTTTTTCTACATTTTCTCGACGCTTATGAAAACTACCAGACATTTTTTACTTATGCCCCCTCCCCTCCCCTCCCACAAGGATCAAATAGGTTCACACTTTTCTACTAGAAAATAGAAGCAATTTTACTGCCTGTCCGTCTTGGATCACGGAGTGGATCCTAAACCAGTAAAGCCGTAGAAAAGGACGGAGCTCTGCACATTTAAAATTACGATTGCCACCAATTATACAATAAATACTATTTATAGATACCTATTTAAGGGAATCGAGTTGATATGATCTTCTTATCTACTGTTATCATTTATGATATTATATCATCATAAATGACTTCACAGGAAAAATTCTCGAGCCTTGTAGAATTGTCGAATTTTTACAACTTTTTTTTTTATTTGAAAGAAGAAGGCATTCAACGCAAATTTGTATTTCATTTCAAATAATGGTACAAAATAATTTTAAAAAAAAGCTTGCAACCGTCTCAAGTTTAAAGTTATATTCTAAAGTTTGAGATTAAAATATTGCAAAACAGAGGTCAATGTGGCCTGTAAAATATTATTCTTAATTAGTTAAAAAAAACAAAACAAAATATAAAATTTAGATGATTTTACAGGACAGAATCATTATTCCTGTAATATTAGTGTGTATTTTTGTGGACAAAATTAAATTGTCTCCGTCTTATAAATGTACAACATGGAAAAACTGATTTGCGCGAGTCAACTTATTCACTCTGTGTTTATAGCAAAATTACCAAAATTCCACAACGCATAGGGAAAAACTTTTTCCGTGTCTTA
>NC_042495.1:9089038-9104335 GCF_005508785.2 Acyrthosiphon pisum | reverse complement strand
GATCAAGCCGGAGAGTGGAGACAACGCATGCGAGTATATATCGCTATCTTAAGTATACCTACTATATTAACTGCGTATGAAAATTTGTCGTCGACCAGGTAAACAGGTGGAACGAGACAGAAATTTGTTAAAGCGTATTACGTCACCATAACATTTCGAGCGGGAAACTTGTGTGTATACATAATATTATATACACCATCATCACTATATACATATTACGTATATAGTATCATCTGCAGCAGTACGAAACGTCACGAAGCAACAGGCAATTAATTAAAAACTCGTTTACCGAATTACATGGCAGGACCAAAATTATGTTTTAATTCCAACGGAATAATATTATATATATTATATTATTATTATTATAACAACAATATAATAATAATAATGGCTTCCCGTCACCTTCGTATATAATATAATATTATATAGTGGAGCGGTAGTCGTCAAGTCGTTCTACATCGCGGGGCGGCGTGCGCGGTCGAGTTAGATATTATTATATTTTACACGCTCGTGTGGCGTGTATGTGCCGCGGCGGTCGTCTATGGAAATTAGTGCCATAAATGCGATGGCAAGTGTACGCGCGAGTGCGCGCGCGTCAGTCGTTTGTTCTATGTGTGTGTGTGTGTGTGCAAAGACTCGCGATAATATGTTTATATACATACACGCGTTTGCCTATATAATATTATAATATAAAATATATATATTTATATGGGCACCAGGGGGGGACCGGTTGTCGGCGGCGGCCATGTTGCCGGATCTGGTTGGTTGCCGGCCACCGAGACCAAACGCAGGAAGCAGCTGGCGTAGTGGATATATAGACTTCTCCTGAAGCACCAAGGAAATCGCGTTTTATTCCAGATCCCCCCCGCCGCCGCTGACGTTCCGAGGCCCAGGGTCCCGGCGGCGGTACTGCTACAGATCCTTATAATAATAATAATAATAATAATATAAAACAGACTACAGTGCAGCGATAATTTTTGTGCACCGGTGGTGGGGAAAATTACTGCGAATGCAGCAGGAAACAATGATGTGGGCCGGCGGTGGTGGCGCAGCACATGTATAATATTATATTATTATTATTATTACATAAATAAATTATTAGTAGGTAGGTGCGACAGACGTGAAGGCAGCTGCAGGTGTGATAACGAGACCCGCGTACGAGGGTTCCAGCCCCACCTCAATCATGGTGCAGCCGCCGAAACCAGTAGCTCGGACACGATTGCCAGAGAGATGGTGGTCTGGTCGAGCAGACCTCAAGTCGAGACTGCTCGAAATAAGTGGGGGCTCCATATTAGGTATATATACGTCATGCAGGATAATAATATAGTATAATCATCATATAATATGTATATTTTTTAAATTATTATCGGTCCAAGTTCAAAGTTAACATTAGTTACATAATTACAAATTTACATCATGTCAACTTACTTATGATTCTATATTTAAATTTTTATGTATTATCTTTACATAATGTTTTGACACTTTAACGTTACCTAGGTATATATATTTTTTTTTAATATGAAATTATTTAAATTATTTTTCTCAAGAAAATTGATTAGATTTGGGATAAGGTCCATTGTGGGATGTGGTGGCGATATTATGGGATATCTTGTGTTCGTTCAGCTATCTTGCGAGCATATTATAAGGAGTCTGAAATTACTTAAGGGAGAGATTCGGAGGTTTCGTATATGGTTGAGTCCTCTCTAGTGATTATTGTGTAACGTCCTGACTTGGTACAGTTTCTTCCTTACGTTTCAGGAAGGTGTTTTGATATCATTGATATTGTTCTCTTTTAATTTAATTTATATAGTTACATCACGGACGTGATCGCCAGAAATCGGTGATCGTGCAGATCACAAGTCGAGGTTGCTCAGAATAAATTGGGTACCATATATATGTAGATGTCTGATCACTCTATGTATTTATACATATTTTTTTTTATTGACCCATGTTACGCAACTTCAACAGCAAAGGCCACTGTGTAGTTAACTATGGTATACCATGTCAAAACACTGTAGTGCTCAATTTATAACGCGACAATATTCATAGAATACGATATTTTCAAATTGGTTTTATTTATAATTATTTTCAATTTGTAAAAAGAGGTGAAGTACCCGAATGAATAAGGGATTGCGTGGTTAGGTTAGGACCAGTGGTAAGCCAGGACGAAACGACAATTGGATACACACTATTAGCATACTATTATTTTTATTATTCTTAGGTAATAATATATATTTTTAATTTTATCATAGTAATGTTAATAATCTCGACCAGTATAATATTATAGTTTTCCTGGCAATTGCAGTTGCTGCCGGTTTTATTGCTTCGGAACTCCACAGCCGTGGTGAACCCTCCTTCCAGTCGACTGCAGTCGTCGTATTACGCTTATACACATAGACTCACTTGCGACTACGATACATTATGCTAAAGTAGATGATATGTAATATGTATATTGATATACCTAACTAGATTTTGTTTCGCGGTTTCGATACGTGTATTACCGCACGCCATCATAAACGATACAATTAGAGCTATTAAACGTACATAATATATGTTATAAAACATTATATAGTACCTTGTTTTAAGCATTAATGTGTTTTATTTTTCCAGGAGGATTACATAAAATTATGCATTTAAACGATATACTGCGGTGATACCAGCAATATACCAGCTACTACTTAGCTGTACTCGCACAGTATCTTTCTCTCTCTCTCTCTTTCTCTCTCTCTCTCTCTCTCTCTCTCTCTCTATCTCTATCTTTCTCTCTCTTTATTATAGTGATGGAGCTGTGATTCAGCTGAGCGTTGGGGTTCACACATTGAACGAGAAAATTCACAACAATAATAACGTTCTTACCCATTTTAATTTCGAAATCGAACTAACATAATGAGTTGGCAAAGCTCGCTCTGCGAACGTGCTAAATTCTCATTTTTCAAACGTATTTTAAAACAAAGCAATACATTTAAAAATAATTTGGTAACCTTAAAATGTTGGAAGTATTTTTTGAATAGTATGATGAATCTGTATCAAATACGTCTTATATACAATAAAAAATTATCTTAATACCAACAATCGAAACTATGTAGTATGTACTAGTAACTAGTAACTAACAGACAAACGGACGGACACAAAGGGTATATAAGATGTTTAGAAACCTAAAATTTTATACTGCTAAATTCAACGCAGCTATTATAGTTGTATGCGATATTATAAATGATGATTATTCACAGACAAACACAATAAACGGTCGATAAAATTTAGTTGCAGGCATTTATTTATTTTATGCTTTGTACATACAAATATTTAAGCTAAAGCTAAAACAAATTAACATGCGGTAAAAAATGAAAATTCTATTATATCAACTATTCATATTTGGTATATTATATTAATTTATTGTAAACCACCGACGAGTTATTATACCCGCATCAATTATTATCGTATTAAGTTTAGATAGCCTAATCTACTGTTGCAGGTTTCCTATACTAATTTATCAAGTCACAGTATATTAATATGTATTATAAATGCACGCGTTAATAGTTTCCGCCCATTGATGTTTGATTATCATAAAATGTTTTTTTATCTCCTTTAATCTAGAGTTGTAGTAGTATAGTGTCATTTTTTTGTTTAATGACAAAGCTAACCCTACAGTTATTAACCTCTGGAGACTGCGATGCCATTCCCGCCTTTTTGTAGTAAATAAAATGCGTATTTCCCTTTTTTGTGTTTATTATTATTATTATTATTATTATTATACAAGAGCAATACTGGCGTTTATAAAACGACCATTACACAACGTACACGCCATAACTTTTTATGAGAACTTTTCAAATGACCGGAGATTATAGTAATGGTTTTGTCGAAAATGTAAATTTACATTAATTTTCGACACACCCGTTTTCATTGTACGCGTATTGTTTTAACGTGATTTTTTTTGTATGCGAACACACTGATTTTAACGAAAAATTGTCTAGGGTTAGTTTAACCCAGAAACGCGAATATTATTTACATGCCAAAAAACTGTTTTAGGGAAGGTCACGGATCCGGTGAAACATATTTGCCCATTCAAACATCGATGATTGAGGTGCGCTCAGCTCACGTTTAATTCCGTCACATATTTACCAAATCATGTTAATGTATGTTTAGCAAACCAATTTTATCGACCGCGGAAGTCGAGTGTTGAAACACTTAAACACTTGAAAACTACATTTAAATTATGATATTGCGTTTAAACACTTATATATTATACAAAGACGGGTCGCGGATATAGACGGCAAAATTCAAGTCATATACTGCTGCAGAATCAATAGTTAAAGGTATAGAGTTTATATTATATTGTGCGTTGAATTAAAAAAAAAAAGGGTGGCGCGCTCAGGTTAGGTTCTATTATACCGATGGATCGCAATAAGGAAGTTGCAGGACGGTGTTTAATAATGATAATAATAATCAACCACAATATTCACCGCGAAGGACGACGGTCGGGGTTGTCGCGTCGGAGTCTTGGTTTTCCGGACCTACGCTACGTCGCGTCGCTGTCGTTTCCTCGACCGACATTCCACGCCCGACCCGTTTCTTTATTATTATATTGCGCATACGCGCGAGTGAGTTATTTTTCACTCGTTTTTTTATTTATCTATTTTTTAGTTATTGTTTTTTTAGAGTTTGTGTTCTAGAGCACATACACACACAATGCGCAATAAAAATCGAGCGCAAACAGCGAAACCGCATACGAGAAAAAACCACACACGCAGGCGCACGCATACATCGCGGCGACTAAACGGCCGCGCGGAGAGCATATTAAAATGAATAAAAGCTTGCCGACGACGGTTTTTGATTACTTTTCCAAAAGCATATATGTATAAACCTACCTATATCTACTGATGAGGTGTCCGAACGGTTCTCAGCTGATTTACTGCTCCAGACCGTTGTTAATAATAAATTTTATCGTTCGTTTGGCGCTGCAACACGCATATTATTATTATTACAATATATTATATTATATACTGGTTTACGCTCAGCTCTTTATTCTCTCGCGGTCCTCTCGTGCTTGTATATCGTCTCTCGTTCGCTCTGCCCCCGCCGCCGATGACCTATTATTACGATCGCCCAGTCCGTTTTACGACTGCAGTCCTTTTTCTGCAGTCCGTACCTACCTATATGGTTAATAAAGAAAATCGGAGACTACTTCTAATATTATGTGGGTACATAATGTACATTTTACCCAGCAGTAATAACGATATCCATCGCCCGATAATTACGCCGTGTGTATGCGATTCCGATAGCCAACACCGAAAGTCTAAACGACTTCTGTTGGTTTTGTTTGCTGCCAAAAATGGAAATAATATCTCTCGTCATACGATATGATATTATTATGTATTAGGTATACAAAATATATTTTAAATACATGTCGCGTGTGCGTGTGTGTTTCGGTGAGCGTATAATATTATAACACTGCAGAGGGCATATGAGTATAATAGATATAATATATTACTTATGATGTTCCTAACGGTTTTGACTTTTCGGGTATAGTGTATATTTAGAAATTAGAAGACACCTACTCCACGAATTTAATTTATAAATACAGACATTTATTGTTTCTGACCATCGGGGGGTATTTGGGAAGCGTCGCTATGCAAATGAGACTGCAGGACCGACCATGTTTATAGTAATGATGTAGCACACTACTATTACATATTATTATTATTATTACTATATGTGTTGGGCGAGTGTCATATTTTTTATTTTTCATCTCGGGTATTGGATTTTTTCATTTAAAAATTCCATGTGAACTCATGTGGGGTTACAACAGAAGAGAAAAAAGACAAAGCAATCTCGTGCCGCCGCGGCCGACCTTCACGTGAATACGCACTGCAGCATACCGAGTATATAATGTTAGGTTAGGCGTATATCATATAGTTGTATGTAGGGAGACACATATCGATGGAAATGTTTTTCTGAGACATATATATAAAGCGCGTTTATCGACACTAACTGCAAAATACATATTATCGCACTTCAGCATAATATCAAAAACTGCTTCTAAAGTGAAACACACACACACACACACACACACACACACACTGAGCAGAAAAAGGGGCATTCACTTATATATGCCTATTATAGGTACCTATACTGCATCAAGTCACGCGTATGTCGTTATGGTTTTAGCTGTCCTAACTCATGTTTTTTTTTTTAAAATCTAAATTCTCATTGATTACTTCCAGTCGAGAGACAAACTAAAGTATTAAACCGTAAGCGAACTATATATATGTGCCACTGATCGGGTTTCACTGCTGCAGCAGAGTATCGAGCTGCACATATTGCAACCATAGCGCGTTATTGACCGACGTTCGAGATTTTTCATAGAGCGGAAGACGCGGTGTGGTTAGTCGATGATATATTATAAGTTTTATTTTTAAGTCCCTCGATGTACATATTATATAAGTACTACTTACAAACTCTGGCGAACGGCCAGATCCGGTGCCATACAGACAATGTGGAACGTATCCACCACGGATTGGTGCAGAGTTCATATATTATATTATTTGAAGTGATACGATTTCAATATTTCACCGTTACATATATAGGTAGGTAGATATGAAGGTAGGTAGGTACCTACTATTGAAACTCGTGTAAACACCAAACAACACTATCTCTATGCTCTGCGTATATACTCGAATCGATATACGTGGGGCTATGTGGTGCATTCGTCCGGATCACGAAAACGTGCAAAGATGATTATGAAAAATAAAATAAAAACCTTATCCTAGTTAAGCGCATGAAAAGAATGATGGATAAACAAAACACAACTTGAGTGGATCTGATGTTGTTATATATATATATATATGTTATATTGACGTTACTATATTTATCAATTACGCGTGGACGCTACACACATACACGTACATATTATCTAGGTAAGTTGTATTAGGAGGTACCGTAGGTATATATACGAAGCTCACGACGTCTGCTCTACAATCGATGATTTTAAGGTATGAATTTAGGTTTAACTGCGCAGCAATTTGCGTTCGAAATCGGCAATAGGAAACAAAGCCAAAACAAGACAATAAAATAATATAATGACATTTACCGAAAATAAGAGTTCTTAACTTTGTAACAACCAATTATTTACTCCAAAATAAAAAATACAGAACTGTGCTGCAAAGGCGCATACTGGATCAGACAACAACGGATATGTGTGCAGCTACCTGAAGTATAATGTGACTGTGCATAATATAATATATAAAACATAATATATAATGTTATGCGGACTTTTACCAAATCTCGTTTATAAAAGTCCGTGGGGTTTGACCAAACTATTTTGGGTACCATAGATTTTACCGACAGCAGTTAACGAAACCTAAGAATTACCGGTATTCGTACTTTTACCGTAACAAATGTATATATTAAAATGTACAGAATGCGTCGTGTTAAGAGGAAGTCACATCCGCATGTGTTGTCTCCGTCTTACAAATGTACAACATAGCAAAAACTGTTTTGCGCAGGACAACTTTTCTCGCGCCATATTTGTTGTAGAACTACCAAATTTTCACAACACGTAAAGAAGAACTTTATCTGTGCAACAGTGTGCTTTTTTTTTTAAATAGAACTATCCAATCATTTTTTATAAGCAAATAGAAAGAAACAAAAAACCGAAATATTTAGAAGCAAATAACTTTTATTGTATTTATGTTATCTAAAATATAGGCACGCTGTTGCATAGATAATTTTCTACCATATATGTTCAGACATTTTAAAGCCACTACTACAAACACAGAAAGTTGTCCCACGCAAAACAGTTCTTGCTATGTTGTACATTTGTAAGACGGAGACAACACATGCAGATGTGACGTCCTCTTAACTATTAATTGCATGACTTTTAGCGCACGTGGATTTTCACTTTAACCCGAGCGTTTATATATTTTTGTGTTTTCCCAAATCCTCCACCGCGTGCACCTAACTGTATGCGACACCTGCATTATACTGCACTGCAAGTCCATTTTCTACGATTGCCGTCGTAGTATAATGTCGGCTATAATGTAACATATAAGCGCCAATGATATTAGATCGTATATTAGCCAATATATACAACTAGGATAGAACATATATGAATATATACGACATAAGCTCAAAAGATATTAAAAAGAAATATATAATTTTCACCAATATTAATGTTTTATGTATTTCAAAATATTGCTCAAAATCGTTAATAACGCATAACTACATTATACAAATTCGTAAAAATCCATATTTTGAAAATTAAATAAAATTAATAAAACGTCTTTATCCGTTATTATTTTGTAGATTTAATTTTCACTCGGTATAGATAAGCAAATTTTTACTAGCTGTGACTTTTGTCGCGTTCGAATGAATTGTTCACCGTGCGCAGTCGTGACGCACAAAGGCTGCTCTGCGGATGTCAAAAAAATATATTTAAAAAAACACCATACAATTATCAACAGTCAACACCCAATGCGCACATCACACGGTCTGAATTATATAATATTTTAATATAAGACGTTAACGCATTCGACAACCGGTGGCGCTATCTATTAGCAGCGAGTGTATTTGCGAACAAAATATAATAATATATTCAAGCGATCACACCTCGTCTTCTCGCTTGTTGCCCGTGACGTCTCATCTGGAAATAATCGCGTCGACACCGATTGCGTGTTAATATTCCATCGTATTCCCAAGCTTCGCATTTTCTCGTCTCTTGAACACTTGAAAACATCGAAACCAAACGCGCGTTACATATAATCATCAAAGTTTTATGCTGATGCATTACCATATTCGGACTCTGTCGTCAAAATAGAAGTACCGTAATTAAAATATAGTAGTTCAGATGTTGAAGCAGCTGGTGGATGTATAATATTATTAAATTATACATGTTTTTAAACGTTAAAATAATTAACGAAAAATCTGCTGTCGCGGTGCTGCAGCAGTCTAGTCAGCCAGTTTCACTCTCGCCTTCAACGCACATCGCGATAACATTATAACTTGAATAATATTTGTTTAAAGATTTACGAACGAAAAGTTAAGATTTATATTTATTCAATAGAAGCGCAATGAAACAATAAATCTTGTGTGTATTTTCGTTTTAGTTATTATTACTTACATAATATTATTTCTATTAACATAAATCAAAATTAATAACTACCGAGAGAATGCGACGAGAAGTATCATCGTGTATCAGTTCCCGAAGTGTACAGCCCCCGACGCCATCATCATAACGAGTCGTCGTCGTGTGTATGTAATTTTTGGCAAACTAGTATTACGATAATAACAATAATAATAAACACCCGACAAGGTGCCGGCCGGTTCATCTCTCTAATATATAATATATATAATATACGGCTGGTTATATACGCATTATGTTCAACGTGATAAACTCGTACGGTTTAATCATCCGATCTCCCGTGTTCAGATTATAGTTGTTGACGAATTGATGAACAAAACACGAAAACAAGTATATATACGCTGCAGCTGAAAACGCGCACTCAAGGGTGAACGGTAGGACTCACTAAAAACCTCTCGAGTATAGGACGCGCACACAATAATATATTACAGATTATAATATTATCTGAATATCTGCTGCAGCGCTGTGAACTTAATGTTCTCAAATCTATCATAATACACGCAATCGTACCAGCCAGCTGTGATCTATATATTATACGAAGTTTGATAGGTATTAATAATTGTTCACGAAGTTTTCGATTTAATTTTTGTTGATATTTGATTCCGATGCAGCCGTTTAAAATACGCAAGCAATAAAAAACAAAATCTCGAAAACTACAACAATGTGAATCGAGTACTAACTCCATAGCTCCGATCCGGACTACGTGGATGTGCGCTTTCGAATATGCACAAAAAGTGTACGATATGAACATTGCGAATGTAGGTAAGTGACTACGTGTACAGTTTTACGGTATATCGTACGCGAGTGCAACATTTATGTTACCAGTGGCGAGAGGTCCGAGACTTTAGGTCGGGAGGGACGTTGAAAAAAATATAAATCAGGCGCAGTGACAATATTATTGATAGGTAGGTTTGGAAAATATAAATCAGAAAGAGACAAATTCGACATCATCTCATATTCTAATAATTGCTATAACAAGAAAAATATGTTGGTATATACCTAAATGTGTGCGTGTGTGTATAAATAAATTTACATTCGAATAATTTGTAAAAAAAATTTTTTTAACTATAATAAAATAAAATGACTGTCCGTGTTCTTGGTGGGTAGACGTTATCGTCTCATTGTCTCTCATGACGCTTTGCCACTGTATATATTACCTTCCGCCCTCAAACCATTATACAGGAGAACCACTATATTATTCTCACTGCAACTGTTTCGAAATTATAAGTATGTTACCAACGACGACGACAGAACTAACTGCTACACGTCTCATTTAACCTCCTGGTCGAGTCTCAAGGAGCACTGCGTTCATGTTCTGCTCTAAAGATTTATCTCGCATTGTAAATTTCAGGGTCGTCAAGGGCATTTAGCACCTTGAACCACTACTAGACCTATCATAGATGTTCTCTCGAGTTCGTTTTCATATATTTTCTGATTATATACGCGCGAACGACTATAAATGTCGTTGGTATACGCACGGAATAATATTATTCTTCCAACAGTGCGAACACTTACGCTGTTACTCGAAGAGTAGAGACTTGTGTTCGAAAAGTTCTATTTGAAAAATGTAAGTTAGGTACTATTTATACTTTTGTACTTACATGTGAACCTTAGATATGGAATATTGCCAGTATTTTGCTTTACTGTTGCTGCAGGTTGATCCCAACCATTAACAATTACTATATGAAATTAAAAGTTCATATAATATTATAATTATCATAATTTTTTTATTTTTTTAATGTCGATACACAAATAATGAACTATATAGGTACTATCTTAATATAGTTTTAATTAATAAACAATTTAAAGTTTGGATGAGCTCGCAACGGTCCCCGAAAACTTGTCTCTGTAAAATACACGATAGCGTCCTTATAATATCCATACAAATGATCTGTGCCCACGTGCGTGTAATAATTCACCTAACACCGCGGCCGCAAAGATTTGATGTTTCATACATTATACACATCATGCGCCGTCATGCTGCAACTCGACACTATATATAATATTATAATACCTTATACACTGCCAGAGACGCTAAAATAGTTGTGCTGCAAGTGTGAGTGTGTGTGTGTGTAGTGTGTTATAGGTATATTTAAGTCTACGTACACGTCGCGTATTCAGCCCAGGATAATTGAAGGGTTCGGGTATAATAAGATAGTGTTAATTTTGAAACGGTGTGTTTACCGGAGAAGGCGGAACATGTCACTAGGTGAAAATTGCACACGCCGGCCGGTAGACGGTGGCAATTAATGCGATGTATATATTTTATAATCATAATCTACGGTATACCCATGTGTTTCCTTCTCCCCTCCTCGCTCACGCTATCTCTCTCTCTCTAACCGCAACTCAGACAACTTCAGTTACCGCGCGCGGCGTGGCGTTATAGTTGTCTGCAATTATTATTATATTTTGATATCTAGAATCCGTTTATTATATTTTTTTTTTTAGGTTTACCCACTCTGGTATATAATAATACATAATCTCTTTGTCCGCGTAACAGCAGATACGTCTCTCTCTCTATCTCGAGCTACTAATCTATACGGTCTTTCCTATATGACAACCTAATACATATGTACGCGTGCTTACGAAGTAGGTATAATGACAAAAATCATATTTTGATAATCATATACATCCTGGTAAGAGAGATTTACCACAAAAGTAAAAACTGGTTTATTATAATAATATTATATTATAGGCACAGTGCGGCGTAGAGTAATAAACTGTTATAATAACGATGCATTTTTTACCAATAGAAAATAAAAAAATTTCAAAAAAGTCCCTCTAAACTATAATATATTAGTTTTCAATAAGTAGTAAAAGTCGTTATTGAGTAGGTCACTGCAGTAATAGATGTGTTAAATCTTAATTCAACGATAAACGATTCTGAGCATAGTCGATCTGTCAGTAACTATATTTCTAAGGATATTTTATAATTTATTTCCATTACTATTAGTAATTAATTTTAAGAAGTCCCTAATACACACCACGATATAGGTTAAACTACTTTTACTAAAAACATCGTATTTATTTTATAGCAATGGTTTTATAATATTATGCTGTTATATATTATTATTAACTTATAATAGTCAATATTGACGTACCGTTTATCGACGTAGAAATATAATACTATATTAAGCTTTTTATTAAACGAATCGAATAATAAGTTTTTAAAACATTTTCTAAACTAATAGTAATCCAGTTATATACGGGATATATATAATTAAATGCTTGGTATCGTAAAAAGAATGTACCATTTAAAATAATCTTTCAATTATTTACTACACAATATATCCAATTATGTTAAAAACAAGTTTGACAGTTTAAGCCCCATTTATAAATTTATAATTAACAATCCTTTTTATTCTGATTCAATAATTCGTCATTGGCCTTTACCACGGGTGAATTAAATTCAATAAAAGATTGTCAATAAACGAATGAAGTGACTCATTTGATATATTCATTAATTCATAAATTCAAAACGCACGAGTCCGTCTATATCATTATTACTATTCAGTACCATATTCATATTTAACATAGGTAACTACATATTATATGTTTATGCTAAAATAAAATATATATAAAACATTTATAAATTAACTATATTCGTTAATAACGTAAATAGTTAAATGTATCATTAATTATCTACAGATAAATTAATTTAAATATTCTAATTTATAAGATTAACGTTAGAAACTTTGAACAATTAGTTTGCACCGTTGAGTTTTTTATAATTATTATCGGCACACTGTTAGAGTATTTATGTACTAAAAAAACCTTATAAACATAATGTTCTCTCGTACAATACAATTTGACACAATAATATATATATACATATTTTACAATAGTGGCCATATCCAATAAAACTATAGTGGTAATACATAAATGCCATAGTGATATTTGATACGTCCAATATAATATGTGAAATAGTAAAAAATATATCAATACAACACGTTCGAATGTCCATAGAACACTTTAAAGTAAATGATAAAGGTTTCCTTTATAAAAATGTCAGTAAATCAATATATCTGTACCACGACGAGTTTTGTGACGACTGACAACCACTATCTGCACACAAGAAGGGATATTATACTTTTGTAAACGAGAAAAATGTCGTATAATATATTATGTAATTGTCAGAACAAAATGAGTAAAAGAATAAACAAATGGGTAAGTAAACGCGTGAACAGTTCACTGGAGACAGACAAATCATTTTTGTAACATAATAATATATTGTAATATTATAACGCTTGAATTTGTCCCAGTCCAAACGTCGACTCTCTGTGAAGGAATTCCTCGAGAAATCGTTCATCTGTGCTGCTCTTGTGTCACATGTGTCAGTCATTTCTGTCCCTTCGTGTTATACGTGAACAAATACAGAACTTTTTCTCATCGTCGTTATTATATTGTATATTTTTTATCTATTTTCCACCCGAATACATACACGACGCATGCACTACAATGTTAGGCTACGTTTGTTATCACCGTGTTTACAGGTACATAACTATACAAATAAATGGCAAGATTTGTGTGTGTATGTGTTTATCTGTGTATCGCACTTATGGTTCTGAAATTTGGTACATAAGGCTAATCACATACCCGAGGATGCGTGCACACGCTCCTCGAAGCCAAATTATTTGTTGATGGGCTTATAGAAGCCATGTACGTTTGAATGTGCTTCTACTTTTGCTGATCGATCTGCCATTTCGCCGCCTTCTATTACTATTGTATATGCGTCACGCGGGTACCAACCAAAGGTGATGTACCCCTATACCAAAGCGATTTGAATTCAAATGCCGTTTTTTCTTGAACGAGTCTTTCGGCGATGCGTCTAATTATGCGTATAAAATTATAAATAAATAAATGATATTGTAATAACTCGCATGTATAACCGCTGCCTGCGTATATGCCGTTGTTGTTTTCCGCCACGTTTAACCCGCGCGCAACTAATAAACCTTCCGGTAAACTCGGCCGCCCGAGAGATATCATTGTTTTCGTATAGAGAAATTCGTGATATAATTACCCGGTACGGATCGTGTCGAAGCGCCTCTCGGCGCGCAAACATATATTATACACGGGTACATAACACAATATAATATACGTAGGTACCTATAATGTACCTTGGTATACGTGGTTCGTTCGACCGTTTTTTATTTTGTATTTCGTTATCTGATCCGCGAGCGCTGGGGCCCGGCGCGCGGTTAATTAATGTCGGGACACTGCTGCTGCTGCTGCTGCAGCTATATCGCCATAGGACCGCGCGCGCTCACCCACACGCCACCGCGCTCACCCACACGCGCAGCCGTTTCGCGAACCACGGTTCTACCACCACACGGGTTAAATAACGAATTGCCTGCACAGCGGATATACGGACAAATAAATAGCATTTCGATTTACCGTATATCGTAACATAAGAACGTAGGCAACACACGTATCAAATATACAGGGTGATTCACCGAGCACAATATATGCTCAATCCACATACACTACTCCATACTTTGACTGTACTATAATAATTAAGAATTTTCGTTCAAAAAATATTGCTGAATGTGCACGTACGTGTTTATGTATATTGCACGGCAAAAACTCTTTATTGTTTTTAAAAAAAAACTAAACGTCTTGTAAAAGTAATTAAAAAAAGGAGGGTAAGTGGATGTCGCTCTGCTGTACAGTAGATTACAAGTGGGTGACTGTATAATGGATGGTATTAAATTTGAATTCAATGATATAATATCATTGTATAAGAAAAACGATTCTGAGCGGAGACGGTATGTCGGTCTATAGGTATAAGACATATTATATACTTATCAATGGCATTAAAAAAAAATTGCCCTATAATAGGTGCCTATAATAAATTCCAAATTAATCATATCACAATATTCATTAGGTATTTAATATAACGCATTATACATAAAGAATAAACCGTGATACTATCATAGATATATAATAGTATACTTTATAAGTTTCATGTACCCACGAATAATATTATACAATCGCAACAAAATAACTAAAATAGTTATTCTAGGTATTTTAATATGTAATTTCGTCCAAATTTGAACTTAAAATGAGCATAAAAATAAACTGTGCTTATGTGTTGTTAGATTTTTTGGTAACAGAATAAACTACTTACGTGGAATCTTGTTTTAAATTTTCAATCCTTAGAT
>NC_042495.1:8987691-9087696 GCF_005508785.2 Acyrthosiphon pisum | reverse complement strand
AATCTTAGATTTAAAAAGAAAAATTTTTACGAATTCTTAACTAAACATAATTTGCTAATTTTCGTGATTTTCCCATATTTTGTCAATTTTTGAACTTTAAATGCTAATAAAAAAAAACTGTGACTAAGGATTTTTAATATTTTTCAAATATCATTGTAACTATATAGTAAGAGCCTTGTATTAAATTTTCAAGTATTTTTACTCAACAAATAAAGTTTTATTGACATTCATAGAAAAAAAAAAACGAATAATATTGGAAACTGAAAACGTTCCTAAACAGTTCAAAACAAATCAAAATATTTTGAAAACTTTATCATGTATAGAAAATGGAAATATAAACAACCAGTGAAAATTTCATGTATCTACGGTCATTTGTTTTAAAGTTACACCAAAAACCAAAATCAATTTTCTCGAAAACAGGTTTTGCGTTAAAATTCCCGTTTTTCCTTAATTTTTTATTTTGTTTTTCACGGCGCTTTTGAAAACAATTGGAAAAATTTTACTTTTGACCCCCCAAAGTACCAACTAGATTCACTTTCCTATCAGAAAAGGTACTGTTGAAGAAAATCCAAGCACTTTTACTGTCCTAAAAGGTGATGACAGACACAAAAAAAAAAAAAAACACACATCATTGTAAAATCAATACATTCATTGTTTCACTCAGAATCTAAAACAAAACGTAGGTATGATATAAAGAGGAGAAAATATCAGTAAGCTCTTGCAGGCCTGCAGCTTACGAAACTTGCTGTACTAAACTAAAGACTATTGCTAAACGTAAGATAATAAACCATTTTCCCTTAATTATATAAAATCAAAATTGACAACATTTTGAAACGAGTACCAACACAAAGTATATAATATGTTATTTTAGATTTTCAGATTAGAAACTTCTGCGATTGGCACGTACCTAGCACAAATATTTATACTTGAAAAACGTCTTTGTACGTCGCAAGTATAGGTGCATATGTGGGCGCATATTTTAAACAAGAAATATCCTCAGGTGACAACTCGCTTATACAATGTATTATTCATTGTCGTTGTTTATTTCTCCGATTAATAATCCACATTTTTTTTGATTTGAGAGTATCTAGGGATATTTGACAATACTTGTGACAGATTAAGTTTAGCAAATTCTATGCCTATTCCTCTTCACTTGATTTATGTTGAACATTTTGAAACGCATATAATATTATAATTATGAGTTTTGACTTTTGAATGTTCTAAATAAACACTTATATTTAAAGAAATCATATATTTTTTAAATAAGTACACTCTGCAGAGGCCATCATAAATAACGCAGAGAGTACTAATTTCGACGATTTACTACACTCAGATTTGGTAGGACAGATAGGTCAAACGTTTTCATGAAAAACTCGCATCATTTACTCAACAAAAATTAGCGTTTCTCGTTTGAAAATCACCACATATGACACTATGTTATATAGGTACTGACATTACTATAAAATCGCATAAAAAGTTCTGCAAGGTAATTCAAAATATACTTAAAAATATCATCAATATTATAATCACGATGTAATAGGGACTGGAGGTAGAAGTGGGCGAGTATACGCTTGGTGAATCACTCAGCGAAAACAATTCATAAATAAATATAATACAAATACCTGAGTATAGGTAAAGAAAAAGCCCCACATTGTGTGCACCTATATATTATGATATACGTAGGACCGGAGGTGTTTAAGACACGAGCGAAAAGCAAACACGCTGAGTGCCGAGGAGCTGCTGACGGAATGTTATATAAGGCCCCTGAACGGCGGACGACGATAACCATCATCGGTTACGGTTGGAAAAAATTCCCTAGCCGTCCCCGCGCGTATGGGGCACGGGGTCGCGCGTCTTTTGTCGCGTAGTCGTCACGAACTTTTATACAACACATGACGTAGGCACTATATGCGTATTATTGTATTACAGGTACTGTGGCCGCCATATGGTCGCGACAGTTAAGGGTAGGGTCTGCAATGCGGGTGGGTATATACCGGATAGGTAGGGTTGAAAATAATCGGTCAAATGGTATATAGTGCAAGCCGCGAGCTCTTTTCCGCTCTTAATCTCAGTGCAAACCATATAATATATAATATAGAATTCAATATAGTTATAAGACTATATGATTCCAATAATTATTCACATATTTCATTAAATAGATAAATCATACCTAATATAAAGCGATGACAAATAATCGACAAGTCCGCTACGATATTTACTCCACAGTCCACGTTGAGAAGTTTTGACGTTTATCGATGGCTACAAATTACAATTTAATCAAACGATTGAAAATATATTATAATATTGAATATTGCGTAGACAATAGTTCTATAGTAATTTGTATATTGTATGATTTGAACGTGATTGCTTATATATTTTACGAACGAATTAAAAAATAATTCCAATTTGAAATTAAAGTGCCTAATCAAAACAAAACATAAATACAGAAATTAATCACTTGTTCGACTTTGAGTCAATCAAAACTAAGGCAGATTTTGATAGCAATACAGTAATAACTAATAATTACACATGCGCATTTAAGATACGACACGAGTAAACCGCAAAAATCGATTTTGAATTGATTCAAATAGTTGTTATATAGTCAAACCAAATATTATATAAATATGTAGGTATGTATAACCGAACCATATTGATATTATATAATCTAGGTCAATGCAGAAACCTTCCTACGCCTTAAAAAAATAGGTATGCTATCAGATGTAGTATATTAATGAAAGGAAATTTACTATCGAAATGATAAAGATTACATTTGACAAACAAAATAGCGTACGCGTTTAAATTGGCAATAATTGTCAATAGAACGTACTATTACCTACAAGGCCTTGTTAAAATAAGTTTTAAAAGTTTAATTTTACAATCAGTAAGAATTTTATTTTTAAGTTCAATTAGTCTCTATATAAAGCGCGTTATAGTCTATGTAGTTTTTGACGTGCTGCTGAATATTGTAGAATATTGGCCTATTCATAACGATTTTCGATAAATTCCTACATAAACTTTTTACCATATACACATTTAACGTATTTTTCGTGTATACTGCAGATAACTACCTAGTCGAGTTGCGAACTGCGATTTGCCGCGGTTACATTTAAACGTTTGAACACGACGAGAGATACCAAACGTACCGCGGTGAAAGAACAAACCAAAGAAGTGTGCGATTATTTAACATAATGTTTTGAACTTGGATGCAGGCGACGCCAAAACGTCGAGCACGCGTGGTCATTCGTTGCGAGGGCGTCGTGAAGACTACATAGCAGCAGCAGCAGCAGTATGGGAAACCAATTAGCTATAAATTACGCCGGTCAGCGAACATAGAGTACCTATATATTATATTATATACCTACCTAATAATATTATAATCTTTCTTTCTTTCTTTTTTTCTTTCTGCCCGGAATGAATAATCCCCGGCTAAAATCTGGGTATAATAACGGTCCGACCGGCCGGGACGGGAAGAGAAGGGAAAGAAAAAAAATACGTTACGAAGTTCATTAGGGTTAACAGAGCAAAACGTTTTTATGCATTATGAGTCGATTGTCATGATTAGGAGTATCGATCACGACAACACGTTCTTGTATAGATGTATTTTTTTCCGATTTTTTTTTCCAAACATGTACAGTGGGAGGATCCACTGACCGTTGCGAGGAACCAGCTCTTCACGCTGGAATCCAATCGATAATTACTGTACATTAATTTTTTTCCGGCCAAAAGCCAATAACGACCTCACATAATTGTGCCAAATGGATATTTTGACATAATTTCTAGCAGCAAAACAAAGCGTGTACGGTGTACCTATACCTACTTTCATTTGATTCCGTTTCCTATATTCGAAATATTTTAATGAAAACACGCGTCATATTTCGATAGATTTTTATAAAATGATAATCGCGGTGTTGTATGAACAAGTACCTTAAAGGTACCTACCATTATATTATACGATAATAATATTAAAATAGAATGGAAACAAGTAACAGCGCATATTATTTTATAATACATTGAATATATTTTATTAAAACAATAACATTTAAGCATAACATATTATATTTATCTTATTGTTAATTAAGTTATATTATTTTTTTTTGTATACTTTGGAAAATCTAGGAGCTACAATTATTTTTGTTTTAAATCATTTAATTTTGAATATAAATTTAAGAAATAAAATATATCATCCACCGTAAGTATTCCAAGATATTTCCAGCTTATCGATTGATTATAAATTAGAAATATCGTCAAATTATAAATATAACATTATTCTATTATATGAAACATGATAATGATTTTTGAAATAGTCGTAGGTATACCGTTTCTGGAAAAAAAAACTTATTCAACATAGGAACTCAGCAACGAATATAACAGACGGAAATAAAAATAGTATTTACATAATGTGTTCGAAAATATTTAAATGTTTGGAATCGTATTAAATATATTATTGTGTATTAAAATAAAAATAAATGTAAAATAGTTAAAACTAAATAATAAATACTATTATCAAACTATTAATGGTTTACTGTAGTAATAATTGCGCACAATTCTATCGTTCGCTATACTTGAACTGACTGAGAAAACTTAACGGTTATTAGGTTTTGAGCATTGCAAACTGGTCGTAAAACGTAACTATACGCAATTCGAAACAATTGTTTTACATACATATATATATATACCTATATATATCACAGACTTTATGGGAGAATTTCGTATAATCTTTAAATTTTACTAATAAAAACAAACAAAAGGCTATTCAAAAGTATAATGGCATATGCGCTATATGTTACCCACTATAACTGCACATAACAAAAGGTCTAGACTGTCCGCGCGAACTTAGCACTTCAACTTGATAGAAATATAATATTAAAACTACAAGTGTACATAGTATATAGCAGCTTACCATGTACGATTTTTTTACCTACTTTTTTTATATAGGTACAATACCTACCTAAATACTTTTGACATTAAATGGAAATAAAAATCTACTAGACAATTTAGAAACATACGTTATAAAAATAATATAATATATATTGTATTACTTATTACATGGGTATATAAAATATGTAATACTCTGAAATTCGGTCAGACATTGTGTAGGAACCATAATAATATGGGTTGTATTATTACGGTATTTTAGGTGGTACAATTTCTGGGCATTGCCAAAAAAATGTTCCACGCTGCCTATATACTTATAACTTCATATTATTTTTGTTTAAATATTTTTATAATCTTACCAAATTATTTTTATCTCGGGTACATATGTTATTAAACTCCAATATGTTCGTGTCTCTCTCTATATATGCAGACTCTAGTTGGGCATTATAATATTATATATTTATGGGTATACAGCATATATGTATATATATATAGGTACTCGTTGAACACCCATCAAAAAATTTCGTTCCGACCTCTTGGCAATAATGTAGACTGCACAGATTCTAGAGATGACCGTCAGTGATAACGCTGTATAGCTGGAGTCATGACCCGGTTAAGACAAAGATAGACAAGCCCGGGGGACTTAAATAAATGTAAAATATGAGAGTTAGTGTGTGTATGATATACGTGTTTGTTTGTGTGTGTGCGTATGTGTGTGGTGAACGATGACGAGAGGCACCAAAAGTTTCAGCAAATAATTCCACAGAACAATGCGGCGATTGCGTCATTGCGAGCACAAGACGGACAGAGACTGCTCCAGAGAGAGAGAGAGTAAGAACGAAAACGATGACGAAAATGTAGAAAAGGAGAGCTGCTGCCGACGACATAACAACGTTCTGTATATCGGCCTTGTTAATCAAACAGTGTCAGTCGATTATGGTTTTCGTGCAAATCAATTTACACGGTCTTGTCATTGAACCGGCAATGGTGTCGTACGCTCATGTATAATATAATATAATGCCCCGAGAGACCGTCTTTTCTCTCTGCTGTGCGTCATATATACATATAATTTATAATATTGTATAAATATATATATATATACTATGCATAATAACAGCCTCGTCACCGGACGGATTTGTTAAAAAAAACGCTCAAACGGTTTTAAGTTATTATGGTTAGGTACGGTATTATTAGGTATTATTATAGAATAGAATATACGCGACAAACTCCCAATCACATTATTTTTTTTGCCTATACTCGTTTTAATTTTAACCAATTATTATAATATACCGTTTAGACGTTTTTATAAAACTGCCCGTCAAAAACAAAACAAAAATTAGAACATATAAATAATTATAACGCCCTTGTGTGACAAGCTGCTATGACTACTGCTGCAGAGACACTTTCCTTCGAAATTCCAAAGTAAAAACTAAAAAGGCGTATATAACAGTACAGTATACCACCTTGCAGTGCACGCGTACTGCAGCGGAAAACTGCATAATTATTATTATATACGCATATAGTATCGCGACTGCAACAATAATGGGTACCTACACTAACGTTTTGTTTTTTATTTTTTTTCCTCATCCGACGTCCCGTTAATTCGCAAACCGCTGAAGAATTCGAACATCGTGTTATCGATTTATATAATTAAAACGGAACGCGAACACTGTGTGGGAACTGCGAACCAAACACGATTTCGTCGACGCGTCGTCGTCGTATATATATGTAGTATTACATTATTATTATTATTACACCGACGCTGCAGCATGGGCACACGGTGTTATTACCGATAACCCATACCGATCGGCCGGACTAATACTGTTACAGCGGATATAATATAATATTGTGAAGGAAAAAATAATAGTAAAAATTACCAAAAGTAACCGTAGATCAGCGTTTACAACGAAATATATTATGTATAGATGGACAACAACGCGCGTTAGGGCGCGCGCGAGTCGTGACGCGTGGCACAGAAGTCGCCGCACACGCCGCCGCCAAGTCCTCCTCGCGCCATTACCGGGTCTTTGTTTTTTATTTCTTTTTCCCATTATTATTATTATTCCAAAGCCGTTTATATACACGTACACATTCTCTGGGTGAGTGTGTGTGAAGTGTGTATTTGTCTGTCGTATAGTTGTCGAACACGGACCGACCACGGGATGACGGACGAGGAGTGTGTGTGTGTGTGTGTGTGTGTGTAAGAGAGAGAGAGGGAGAGAGAGAGAGAGAGAGAGAGAGAGAGAGAGTGAGAGAGTGAGTGGGCTAGCAAGCGCACGCGGTCGACAAGTGCCCCGAGAGAAAGAGAAATATTAGAATAACTGATAGAGAGAGAGAGAGAGAGAACGAGAAATTTAAAAAATAGAAACAGAGACCTATGTGAGAGTGGTGAACCTGAAGTATATATATGCGAAGAGAAATACCGGTCATCTTGTTAGCCCCACCGCTGGCGTTACCACCACCACCATCACCACTACAGTCCACACGAATTCCGGACACAAGTTCACCACCGCGACGACTATGCACACCACGGGCTATACGACGACGACGACGACGGCGGCGGCGGCTGCTGCTACGAGACGAGTCCAGCGACGACCACGACAACAACAAACCCGCGTTTGTACAAACGAGATACAATCGACGACGAGCCTCGCCGCTGCCGTCTTGCTCCTCGGTTGTCCGCGAGATAATTACCAATCTGTACTTAAGCCTCCTTGTCCGCCTCCACCTCGCACCCTTCCACCGCATCTATCAACGAGCCGCCGCCGCCACTTTGCTTACCAGCCAAAACCATTTTTTCTGTGTACCACGTATACCTACACGATATAATAATATAATATACAAAGAGCCAGCTGATAACTGATATATTCGAGCGACATAGGGCCATTTCTTCAGCAGCGACATGTTTCTTCGTGTTTCCAAAATATGTCGTAAAATATAATATATAATATTATTATGTTTATGTTGCAAAATAGTTCCGCAACTTGTTCCGTATTTCGGATGTGACAAGCGTTTATCTTCGGATCGCTTCAAGCCGCATCAAACTAAATTCGTTGGTTAGGATAATACGTGGACAGTAAATGTTTATAAATGTTGCAGTTTGTTTCGAAGGAACAAAAACAGCTGGCAATACCTGTCAACATTTGATGGTAACCACTTGTTACCTGTATAGAGGTGTGAACCTGCAGGCTTAATATATCATATATTACTATTAATTTAACCATCGCACTTTCTATATATGTATAACACACGTCGGCCATATACAATTTATATTCTACATATTATTATCATTGTCAGTTTACAAACGTATAAATGTGAAAATCAAGTAAATTTACGACAAATCTCATTACCATCTAACCCTCCGAACCCCACACACCCACACAACGCGTCGTCTTGACCGGACCTGCGGCGAAAACAACACTCTCAGTGTGTTCGCTGGTATCATATTATAATATGTTATATTATTATTATCATCTATTTTCTCGTTGCGAAAATCGCCCCGAGTACGCGGACGAATCGAAAACCGTTTTGAAGAAACGGGCGACATTTCACCGAGAACGATAATATTATATTTAATAAATTATTATATTACTACCTATACAATAATATAATTTGTATAATATATTTTACATATATAATGCCCAACGGTTTTCATGTCATCCGTCCGGCAACAAATCCAACACGGTTAACTGTTTATAAATTACCTACTTCATTCTCCAATTTCTCGGCGAATTATTTTTATGTACAATATACGAGGCACGCTCGTGTCTAGTTGTAAAGAAAAATATATTAATATATTATTCTAAAGTCTAAAAGAGGGTATAAACGGTATATTACGAGACTTTCGGTAAGTAGGTTATAGCTGGTGTAGTAAAATGTGTACCCTGCATCCGAATTTTTTCCACCCCTATAAGGATTTTCTCCTATCAAATTATATTTTTATGGCTTATTTTTTCTATTTTAGGAAAAATCCACAATTTATTCAATTTATATTTTATCATCGTACATTTTATTTGGTAACTGTACTAACACATAGTTAGACGGTATAATATTTTTCAGAAAATAAGAAAAAGTTCCTAATTATAATATGTACCTATATAACCTATTCATAGTTGAAAAAAAGTATTTAACTTTCCTCCGCGACTGTTGATTGGCAATTTCATTAATTACACATTCATTTCAGCTTCTAAATTATGGTCATAATATGGCTAATGAGTTCATGCGTTCTTCACTAGACACTAGTACTAGCTGATTTCAAATATGATTTAATCATTTTCAAAGTAGAAAAGGACCGCTCTGTTAAACAATATTATTGGTAACGTGCGCGTACTCGGAAGCATTCTTGGAACCTTGTGTGTATAATATAAGGAAACATTTAAAAAAAAATCGTTTTCTCTTAAAAAAACACACACAAACACACACAAACACACACACACACACACACACACACATTGTGTTTTCGGTATACATTTGCGGTGTTATCTAAATTTAAAGACTTTAAATCACATCTGAAATGTACAATTAGAAATTATGTTTTTTAAATCATCTGCAGGAAACACTTTTTTATTTACCTACAACCTACTCACCGTCCCCAAAAATTTGCTTGCTCCTTGAATTTGACCCTGGTGAAACAATATTTACGGTGAAAATATGTTAACGATCGATGTAATTTTTAAACTGTGTATACAAATTGCTGGATGTACCTACCTATATTTAAAATATGTAAACTAAAGTAATAAAATAATTATATATCATATAATTTAATTTGTTTTATTAAAAATACAAACATATAAACCTCTAATAATAATATTTATTATGATGGTCATTAAATACTCTTAATATTATTATACGAAAATAATATTACCACCGTGGAGTTCTATACTCACATACCAATACTAAAAACAAGTTTGTACAACCAAAATTAAATGCAACAAGAGCATTATATCTGATACGTTGTATAATTTATTGTTTAAATATAAATTTAAAAAGGTTACCGGAGACGAGAAGGGAAAAAAACATCATTACGTGTAATTGGACGATGGACCATAAACTCTTCCGTAGAAACCCTATAACAGATCATGTTGATAACAAAATATCATGTCTACTTACGATACCTACTTATTTATCATTTTTAAATGTTTAGATATATACGATTTTTATCGAGGATTGAAATGCATCGTTCTCGCGTATAGAGTTTATAATTTATCTAATAATAATATTAGGCAACTATATACTATACAAGGTAGGTACACGAATATTAAAAATGAAATAACACGACTCGATTAAAATAGTATTTATTATTTTATTACGTTGACTAAAATCTAAACTTGTTAGAATGTCAAATAGCTAATTGATCAATAAATAAACAAATAAACACAAGCATCATTCGACCGGATTTTTATTTTTGATACCTTTATACGTACGAAACGATCATAACCTTTTAACATAATTTTATAAATTCGGGTGGGTTGGTATTTCTGGGACATATACTGTCAATGTTTATATTTTTTACAAACAACAATGTAACTTTTAATGCACAAAATGTTATACTTGATCAACTACGATTTAATGGAATGTATAAAAACACTTTTTCTTCGTTTTTCTTTTTTCACTCCAGCGGTATGGCGTGCAGTGTTTGTCGGATTTATAAAAAAAAAAAACAAACCTTAAGGACGTTTGGAGTATATAGGTTCAAGCGGTCAGTTTCAAAAGCATTTTAATGTCACGCAATAATACCGGTCGTTAAAGGAGATTTTAAATCAATTGTTTATATCAGATTTGAGAACTGCTTGTTTTTTTTATCACTCCATCCCGCCAAAATATTTGGTCCGACAACTACAACGCCGTGTTGGAATTTATCACCCAAACGCCGATAAATAATAATAATAATAAAAAAATTATTAACAGCAGTGTACCTACCTACCGTGTGTATCTGTTGTGACATAAAAAAGGAAACACACTCACACCAATTACCTATACAGCCACCTTAATTATTTTAAAGCGATTTTACCGAGTTATTTAAGATGATATTGTGTTCAGAAAGCATGCTGGGCTGTGTACAAGTTCGTTTTATGATCGCTATATACGGTAATATAATATTATTTTGCTTATATCACCATTCATATTATTGAGGTTTACGTATTATTTTAGACATAATTTACGTTTTATAGCATACTTAATAATCATGCGGATTCCTACTGTTCAGGTGGTAAGAAAAATCACTTAAATAATAACATGATTTAAAATTTAATTCCTTGGTATAAGTACTATTATAATAGCGTAATGGTTTGTGATTTCACCTATTTAATCGAATAAAATTAAATGAAAATAAAATGTATTTACAAAAGTTTAATGCAGTTAATGCATTATAACAATCGTCTGATGTATTTTATATATAAATTAAATACACTACTGCAGCAATTGAACCATAAATGTAATGTTTTAAATAGTCTTGTTCGATGAACAAATAAAACGAAACGAGTAATTTTTTTTAACAACAAATGTATTTCGAATCATTAATGTAGGTATACGTATTTATTTTATTTTTTATACAGAAAAATTAATTTATAATTTTTTTCCAATGGTGGTTTAATCCTATTCTTTATTTGAAATAAAAATAAAAATGTTTAATATTAAATTATTTAGGATTTTTTTTTATCAATAAACCGATATATCAAACGAGTTTTTTAAAAAAAATAACCCGATATATTATAAACAAATATATATGTAATAACAATGACTAGAGGTATATTAGGTAACGAGAAATTCAATTCAAAAATCGATAAAATTATTCAATGAACTATTTTGACATGAAGTAACTTCAACCGTCACTGTATATAGTAGGTATATAAAAGACACAAAAGGATCAATTAATGAGAGAACGGTAAATCGATGAAATCAATTGAGGTGCGCGTAAAAAAGGTGTCAAGGATCTCGAAGAGTACGACATGATTTGAAAGATAATGCACGATAGAGAAACGAGGAGGTAATAAATACGAATCGGTGATTAAGAACGGATAAAACGAGAACAAATAATATAAGGACAAAATGTCTACTTCAAGGTTTCAATAATACCAATAACCATAAACGCGTATAGAGGTACCTATTTAAATAATAATAAAATAATATTAGTCGCTGTGCAGGACATATAGTAAAATACTAAAATGTATTTTATCAGCAAACGCGATATGAAAATATAATGTTTACACTTTTTAAAATTAATAAACAAGTTTGAAACGTAAAGCGTGTACCAATAGATACTCGTACTTTTGTACTTTAATAACTTTAAAATATAATTTTATCTGCAGCTCGTACCAATATTATTGTCACGTGCAATCGTATTATTCAAAAGAAAAACACACATCCGCTCCACGTACCCGTGGTGTATATCTACGACGAAAAGAGAAACACTTTCATCATATTATAATGATTTTTTCCCCTTATCAAAGATCTGCCGGTACGATCTTTCGGTATATTTATGTACCACCATCGAAGACAACTGCTGCGACGTAAATGCTGCTGCCGACGTTGAATTACGATTGGACGGTTAAATTATTTTCTGTAATCCTATCCACTCGGGGGGTAATACGATCAGCTGTTTCCACGCATTATTTTCTGTCGTCAGTCCTACAACGCTGCAGACTTTGGCAAACGCGTGAGCTATTGTTGTGTCGGACATGGTGTGGGAGACGTGGGTGCCTAATATATTATAATAATACTAATAATATATATTACATAACGACGCAACGCCTCAAAGGCCGAACTGTAAAAAAGTAAAAATTAAAAAAGTCACCATTGGTAGATCGCAATCGAACCGCTTCTTTCCGAACCGCTACAACTCGAATACGCGCACCGAAAACTACGATAAGTATGGATTAAGCTACAAATTATTTAGAAGACATAGGATTTTATCGCGTCGATAGGCGTTTTTGTACGACGTACAATTTGAAAACGATTTTTTGAGGAATCGTGGTGAATTGTTCGACTCCGCGACTGCAGGGTAAAATCGACACCACATATTTCACTATAAATCTTCGCGAACCTATATATAATATTGATCAAAGAAAAATTAGAAAACGGTAACAATATTTACTTGACCTATATGTGGTATTGTGATGTGAATAATGTTCAATGACATCTGCACCGAACTCCATCACGGTGGTCCTGATGCAGCAGTGAGCACATTTTAAATCGAACGATTTATATGCGTTAACATTATAATATAAAGACGACGAGTCGCATATATTACATAATTTGATTCATAGATCGTTCAATTTCGCGTCTTAGCTATTTTTGCATGGTTATCAAAAAAAAATTACCATTTTGAAATGAAATGCGCGCAGTACACCACATTTATTATTCATAAGTTCCTTATAAATAGGGAGGCACATATTATATACATCTGTAATAAACTTATAGGCAAACGAACTACATATACCCCGTTGAATTCGTACATATATTAAACGAGATTACAACAACACATATTGATGAGTAATGATTATTTATGTTGTAGTATAAGTTTACATACAATTTAAGCAATTTTAAAAAGAAAATTATTATTATAAAATGTGCAATGGTCATTTTAGTTTGATTTACTGCTTTAAACTCATATAAAAATATGATATAAATCTTGGAGCTTTTATAACTATTTATCATAGGCTTAAAATTGATATTAATATAGGTCGTCGATTCACACTAATATTAAGAGGACCCCCACTTGTTTTTTCTGTCTAATAAACTTACAGCTTGGAAAATTTTACGTTCACATATAATCCATTTTTTAATAGAATGTCGAAAGAAAATAATACAATCTACAAAATCAAAGAGGTTTTTACTAATTTTTAAATTTTTTAACATTAGGTATTCTTGGTGCAATTTATGGGTTTTTTTAAATTTTCAAGTCAAAAGCACAATTTGTATATTTTGTTATGCGGATGTGACGTCTACTTAATTACAGAGCATAAAAATTAAAAACTGAATTACAGGTACGACAATCATATTAACAGTACAATATCAAACATTATGTTGTATTGTAGCGCTGCAGGCACGGACCTAGAAATCTAAAATGTTAAGTCCCTGTAAATTTTGATCAGAAAAAATAGAATTATAATCTTGGTACATAGGTAATATGTACCTAAATACAATTCGTATTTAAATTTAAGGATTTTAAGACGATAAACTGTAGTCGATAAACTAAAGCCCCTTAGCCTCTCCTCCTCCCTTAGATTCTCACCTGTTGAAGCGTCGTCTTACACTTACTCGCTATTCACGTGACTAGGTGAATAAATCGAAGAACGCAATTAATTATGCTATTAAATTATAATTATTATTGTTTATTATTAAATGTTTTTACCATACCAAATGTATACCCCACGTGCCTACATATTAGATACTTATTACTTACATATATATACACACTGACATACGTGGCTCGTTATTCCTATATAGTATATATTACAGTACATGATTCGTCACTACTACCTATATTATATGATAGCAGCCGTATATATGTACGTAAGTACAATGTCAATATACTTAAGTACGAGCAGGTGAATAATATTAATCGCAAACGGTAACCCCGCGTCGGTACCTACACAATAATAATACTATGTAGTATGTATATTATATTATATAGTATATAATAAAATTGAGTATACAACAAAAATTTTATTATATTATACTATATTATATTATTTAATTGCTTCAAACATGCTCACCCTCATTTTATTCTTTAGCTGTGCATTTAATTAAATTGTGATTCTTGGAATTTTACATACAGATACTTAAAGACCATACATTTTTAAACGGGTACTCAAATTTGTTATGAAGTGCCCTGCGAGATTCAAACTTTTTTTAAAAATCAAAACCACACCATTCTTTAACAGCTATTTTTTTAGATAATGATTTATTTACATATTACATAATTAGGTATGCCTATCTAATCAAAATTCGAATAAGCAAAGTTTTCGAATTATTAAATTATATCAACTAAGGCAGAGGTATTCAAACCGTGAGTATCAGCCCCAAGAGGCATTGCGACTATTTGTCAAGGGAGCGGAGCGAGTCGTTGTACAGAAGAGGGAAAAAATATGATGATGATGATGAATATAATATTTATATTATATATTACACTTTTTTTCTCAACGTAAATTTTTTTATTTCAATTTTCTATGCATATTGCATAGTTATTCATACATGTTTTGCCTTGATATTATAATACATAATACGATTATAAAAATTAAACGTTAAAGTATTTTCTTTCTGTACTCTTAATGATTTGAGAGCCATAAAAATGTTTGCAAAGAAAAACAAGGGAGACTTGGAATGAAAAAGTTTAGATACTTTTGAGTCAAGTCCATGATAAATATAATAGGTATATAAGGGCGCTATACAGTTGTGCTCATAAATTAGTATAAAATATTATGTGTAATTCATTTACCGCGGACTTAAATCTACCTGTAGGTATATAAATAAATAGGAAAACTTTAGAAGTGAGCGCATGCTCGGTGCAGTGATAGACTCCGTTAATATAAAATAATGTGAGTACATAAATATTATAGCCACGATACCAGTATATAGGTACTATTCCACGCATAATTAATTTATAATACATACCAAATATTATAAGAAATAATTAAACATATTAAAACATTTTCTTACGGAGTCCATCTTTACAGATTACAAAATGCTAACTATAATAGTTTAACATTATTGATTATAATTTGTAAAGTATAATGTAATATACTGACACAATGGTGACCGTAATATTATATTGCCTATCAATTCTTAATATTATAATATGATATCATGGTCACTATTATTTTTACAAATCTTCATAGCCCTCGTAAAAATTCCAAGTAATTTTAAACACGGTCTTAAACCTATAACCTCTATACAAATAAACATGAAAAATCTCTAAGTGTGCGCATATGCTCGGTGCTGTGATTCACCCCGTACTATACATAAAATAATGTGCGTGTCTATCTATATAGCCGCAGTACCAATATAACAATGTATACATATATTATAAAGGATAATATATTATAATAATAATAATATATGGGTAACTATAATACCTATCCATGTCGTATCCGCGCGGTATACATTCTTCGCTAATGGAAAACAAAGTGTTTGCGATTACGGTTTATGTATTGAATCTCGCCCGCGTTTTGCGGCAAACATTGTAAATCATGTTCAACGGCGATCGCGGGTGACCGCCCGACCGTGACCATTGCAAAAGACGAGCGGTGCATAGTAATGCGCAGCGCGCGACGTCTTCCTATTCAGACCGGCACGACGGCGGCGACTTCGGACTCGGTTCGCCGCGATAATATTGAGCGGACGCGATAAAATATTATATCGAAGACGACGGTGCAACGGAGGTGAAAAACTTTTCCCCGTTATGATAATTTAAAATATTATATTATTATATTATTATACCGACGCGGGCGACTGCGCGGTTCTTCTCCAACCGTCGTCGTCGTCGTCGTAGATCTCGGAATAATTATTATTAATTATTGTTATGGATAAATCGTTTCAGCTGAAGCAGTTACGACTACGAATCTATACGGGGTACAGGGTGGTTTACTTGCAAGCACTCTTGCCCCCTTTTTTTCTTGCGTTGTTTTTGTGCGTAGTCGCATTCAAAACCTGATTTTTGGAATTTTTAAATATTATTTTACTTAAAGACCATAATATGTATTTCCATAATATTGAGATTTTATATACTACTTATTATAAGGAGTGTCCTATGAAGAAAGAAACTTCTGTATTTCAAACGAGCTCCCCTCCCCTAAATATATAATATTCTTGAACGTTCTGACGAGTAACAAAATCAAAATTCAAGTATTCTTCGAGTTAACTTTGTACACTAAGGATAATAATTAAGAGTCCATGATAATGGGTTTGGAAACCCATGAAATAGTGTGGGGGTGAGCTTACTTGGTGAATCCTCAAAACATTTTTTTTACAAAAATGTAGCTTAACGATGTCGTAAACTACCTAGCTTAGTTTTGATATTCGATCGAAAATCCTTCCGTCGCAAAACTCAAAAACATGTAAAATATGTATGGAAACAATGTATATGTATAGTATACATACTAGCTGAAGGTAGCAATTTATTTCAATAACTGCTGACTTATGAATTATGATATTTTGTCATTGCATCGAATATTATTATGAAAATAAATACGGTTAATGATTCTACACAGTAATATATCAGTTGGTCACGTTCATAGCTGGTTATTCTCTAATTCTCTATACTTAATTCGTTTTATCCGACGCTCGACAATTTAGGCTCAGCGATCGGTGATAACGCGCGTGTTTTAATATAATATACCTAATGGAAGAAAAATGTAAATCGAGTCTCAAAACAAACATCGTGTATACGAATCGTTTACTTGTAATCCTCTTAATCAAATCGGTAAAAAAAAAACCGTTGAAATACGATACTCAAAGATCTATTCGCTCTTCCCACATGCAGTTGAACGAAACCTATAGGTATACATCTCGATTCTTAATAACACTAAATTATCCAATAAGAATCGAATTAAATAACGCCACGGAAAAATGCACCACAAAACGACAAAACGCTTTCGGGTGTGATGGAGTGTGGCGAGTACGCGTTTAAGTCGACCGGCGATGGTCGGCTGTAATAATATATTTTTAACGGCGGCGCGGGTGCCCACATCGATCTGTTGTATTATAGTTACGTCACGACGGATAGATAGTTTGTTTTCTCCCGACCAAAACCTTTTCTTATAATATTAGATGTTATAATAGACCAGCATAATATCGTTTTGTATACGCGTTTACGAAAAATAAAACTCGTCGACGTCGAATCGTTACGAATATTTTACTAACGTAAGTCGGACTGTAATAGATATACTAATACGCTCGCTGCTGTAATATTCAAATGTATATCTTGCAAATTACACACACACAATAAACAATAAGGTAGAGTAATGATCAATAACGCGTACCTCTTATATACGGGGTGATCCATGTCGACGTTTCAATAAAATATTTATTTTACATCATTTTAAAATTGGATTTTTGGAGGAAAAAAAATGTTTTAAGTTTTATACACTTTACGACGACAACACACATTTTTTATTTCATATTATTATTCGGAGTACCTATAAATATTAAATTTCAGACAAGAAATCTATTATAGGTATTATAAGCATACCTGCATCCCTGATTTAAAGTAATGACAAGTGGACAAATATTTTGTGCGGAGTAGGTACCCGGTACCCCTGAATTGTACCACACCACTTTATTCGTCTAAACTTTAAATACTCGATGAAAAAATGTTGGTTTACTAACGACTTGATGTCTTGCAATGTATTTTCAAAAACGTAAATAGTTTTTTAAATAATAATAATAATAATAATAAGTGCGTCTAGTACGTTAAATGGATCACCCTGTATACGGTATTCGACTTTCCCCTCCAGAGTTGCCCCTTATTTTCACACAGTAAAAAAAAAACAATTATTATAATATAAGCATATTAAAAAAAAAATAAAACTATATCCCACGCGTTATAACGATATCGTAATGCGCGAGTAAGTCTCTCTCGTGCGCGCCAAAACGGGTTTAACCCGGAGGGCCGACCCGCGCGATTATGTGGTCTACGAGCAGCGTCGTATACCTAGGTTATGCGTAATATACCGCGCCACCGGAGGACCCGATTTGCTCCCATTGCGGTCGACCGCGGATTCGGTATCGAAACGTCCAAGAATGCGCACCGACACGACAGCGCACAAACTCGGTAGCCCCCAAAACATATAATAATATCCAAAAACATATTACACGCGTTCTTGATCCAGTTGCAGCCAGCGCCGAAGTCGGTTAGCTGTGTGCAGTATTTACATTGTCCACCTCCGGCGCGGTTATGCAACAGAACACTGCTATAATCTGATCGGACACGTGCCCGCTGGCAGACTCGCATAATATATAGAATATATTGTATTGGCTTCGAGATTTATTTCGTATTTAGTTTTTTTTTTTTATAATATTCGTATAATATTATACCTTATAGCTAAGGTACGCACTTGACTTGTCGACTATCCTACTACCTACTATATAATATTGTATCAACCGCGGTCTCGAATTTCTCTCAAGAATTTGCCGTGGACAACGCGAGCCACTATAGGGCGAGGCCTGCAGCAGTTGTACGCGCGTTTTTCAAAAAATATATATGTAGGTATTATAAATGAACATATAGGTATAAGTACTTTCGCAATATATTATATACGTGAGTTATATATTTTAAACCTATACCACATCAGCTGTATAGTCAGATTATTGATTCAGAACGTTCGACTTGAAGCATCTGCAGTAATTATGTTTAATAATAATAAAACAGCGCAATAATAATGTTTCTGTGATAACTGTACATAAAGCATACTATGTTTATAATTACATAACATGACGAGTTTAAATAAGAAAACTGAATGGATATTTTTTTTGAAATAAATCGATACTTTTCGATTTTTTCTATTATTAATAATCTATTCTAAACTTGTGACTTTATAATATAACTCGACAAAAAATTGCGTAATACTATTGAAATAGGTACAAACCTTCAAACGAAAACATTCACACTAATGATAACTTAAATATTATAATATAAGCCCACTAGTTTCCAAAACGTCTTCCCTCTAGTTCAAGACTACCTCTTTATCTAACATTTAAAAACCAATATAGGTTTAAAAACAATTTAATTAAAATCTTTAATCAATAAAAAAACTCCAGGTGGTGTAGAAAACGATTTCCTCAATTCATATTAAGCTACTTTCAAATGTTGCAGAGGTATTTTATATTTTGCTTAACATATTAATTTAAATATTATACAGATTTAAAAAAAAAACAGTTGTAGGTAGATAATTATTGCACGAGGAAAAATAAAATACGATAGACAAACTACTACTGAAAGGTGGAGAGAATTAATATTTATCAGATAATACGTTACTAGTTTGGGTAAGTCAAATTCAGAAATTATGCTACTGATACAAATATATTTTATAAGCTATAACCAACCGATAAGGTGTTATAATATAATTAACAAATTAAATATTCCTTATAGGGAATATACAATATTATACGATGAGAAGCATAATTTATATCATACGAGTATTACATAAATAAATCTACTAACTTTTTATGCAAAATTAATTACATTTAAATATTTACCTATGATTAAATTAAAACCATAAATATTATTAACCAACTATGATTCTTAACGTCTAATACTAATATGCTAAAATAAACTGAATAAAATCTATAAAATTAAGAAAACTCTAAAAATTATAACATTTTCAAAAATCACCAATATTATATTCAATACGTCATACAATTTAGTTATTGTATATGATAGTAACTTAATATTTAAAACAAATCAAATCACACCAGTGGCGTATACAAGATGGGTCGTAGGGGTCAGACCCCCTCCCCCACATTGGCTTTGGAGTGAATAATCTTCCATATTGTGTTTGATATGAATTTGGAATCAAATTATATTTGTTGTTCCTTACTGTAAAATATTTTACTCCTAAGTAAAAAGTTTTAAGAGGGTGGGGGATTTTCCAATTTTCTCCTCTCATTTAGCTATGTCGTTTTCTTTTTTTGATCCCCACCCTTCAGAAATTATACCAACGTCACTGATCACACAATCATAACTAATGTTAATAAGTTATATAAAAAAAAAACAGTTGAAAACTTAATATGTCCCTGCAAGATCACATAAAGAAAACAATCATTGTTGCATTAAAAAATACTAAGTTCAACTACATTTTTCAATATAATGTATATAGCTTTATGTAAAAATGTCATACAACAAATTTTAAGAATAATTTCTTTACATATAATATAAAATTATAAGACTGCCACATAAAATAAAATATAAATTATCCAAAATACGATAACATTATATCATTATATTTATCAATCATTTAAGTATACCAACATTCACGGTTGAAATAGCTTAAAATATGAATAAATGTATACATTATAGTTTATACGTAAAACTACTCGCACCTATATCATTATAGTAAGTACAAAGTACCTTGTAATGTCGTAGTGATACAATAGTAATTATTTTTCTAAAGTATTATTATTTCATAAACGATTTAACGATAGATACAAATTACAACATCAGTATAATTATGACTCGGTGTCATTTTTAACACAAGTAAATTAAAATATAATATGGTTAAGTAAACAACTATTTAAGGGATATTCTAAGAAAGATACACCGGTGAGTACCAAATTTGAATTAATAAAATATCATTGATTATTGCCGACACCTGTTGTACACTGCACCAGACCAACATCCGTACCTATATAATATATATATATATCATATTTTAAGTGCGTGTATCACATCGAAAAGTGTTGGTTTGAAAACTGTACAAATCGGTATAGGTAGGTGGTATACTGCAGTGATATAAATTGCTTTTTATCAGACCACACTTCATAACACGCGGTCGTAACACCGTTGACCTACTATATAATATAATACAATATAATAATATGCTCTCTCCGATATTATGATTGCAAGTTGTAGTTTTCTCGGTGTATGTAGCTTTATATGACAAACGGTAAAGGTTAGGCATCAAAAATGTTATCTCGCGCTATTGAGTATATACTGCACTGCGCCTCCCATGTAGCAATCATTAAAGATAATAATTAAACAATTAGGTCTAAGTGTAATTAGGCGTATAAAAGTATAATACAACGTTGTAAGAGTTTCTCCCGAGTCTGCAACAGGTTGGCAGTGAGTACCTGCGGAAATCATTACGGATACTGCAGACCACCGGACACTCGTCGCGCGATTAATTATTTTTCATTTTCTGACATACCTTGGGAGAATAGTATCTGCTATATAATATTAATGTAGGTATAGGTCACCGTCAGATGATGTTTTTCTCGGCGGACCTATCGAAAATACTCGTATATATACAGTCAACACTCAAATGACAAAAATTTCGATAAATCGAACGAAACTGTCGTTCAGTTTTTTGGCCAAAGCTCTTTCCAATTCGATGAACGTTCACGATTTTGCAGCTTACTATTACGCCGTTTGTCTGCCGATTATCGTGCAGTAATATTATGCTCTAGTAGATTATCGCAATTAATATTCACGTTGATTGGTGTATTTAAGGGCTCAAACAATAATAATATAATAAATGTCAAAATCATATCTCCACCACGTCTTAAGTTATGCCATCGACGAAAATGTGTTTTCTATCGTTTTAAATGTGGACAACGCTATAATATAGTATATTATACTGACCGCGGGTAAGCGCAAGCGACTACATACAAATAAAAACAACCGATTTTTAAAGAAAATTAATAGACATTATGTAATAATGTATAATATAGTTAATATACTCATGTATTATCATACATGTACGAATTATGTACATATTATGTAATATGATCTTACTATGATTATAATATTTATATTTATGTAAATATTATTAAATGAAAATGAAAATGATACATATATTTGTAATGTGTTGATTTAAAAGTTGATAAGTCTGATGTAGGTAACGAATTTTGTAGGTTTATGCTCCTCATGTTATATCGAACTTCGATGTAGGTAACCAACTTTTTTCTCTGTCCTTTGAAATTCTTTTTATTTATTATACCATCAGTCAACTGTAATAATAATATTATACATAGGTCTTTCAGTCATGAACGAGCGCGATGCGACTTCGCACGGCGCATAATATACCCAATTCTACGACCTGGAGACCTATCGCGCCGCAGCCACAGCAGCATAGTACCAACGTACAATAATAACTAGCTTCGAAGACATATTAGACCTACCAATATTAATTGTAGCCTCGTATCTGTATAATTGTGCGCGCGGTCAATAACAATATTATTTAAGAGAGTACCGCCTATACACGCACAATAATAATTCTAATGTCACTGCGGCGGCGCCCCCAGCAGACATAATATTATTGTTGTGTACACGTTTTGAGTTATGTAGTCTCAGCGAAAATTAGTGTAACAGCAATAAAATAAAAAGTAAAAACCACACTCGAACGCACGCATAACGACGACGTCTAATGTGTGTGTGTGTACGTGTACGATTGCGAAACTAGAGCAGATATTGATTCTTTGCCAGTTCTTTGCGCGCGTATTGCCAAACAGTCCAGAGCTGCACCGCTATACGACACACAGGACCCTGCGGCCACAATATAATATAATAGAGTATAATACCGGTCGCCGCCGAAGCCACTGGTCCTGGTGGTACTGCTGCAGTCGTATGGCCCATTATAAAATATATATGTATAGGAGAGCCGGTTATTATTATTATTATCATTTTTTACTATACATATATATATATATATACACTCGTACGGCACACACTCGGACAAATTGATTGTTATCGGTTCTCATATCATATAAGTACCTACCTATATAATAACACTGCACTGCGTATATAGTATAATAGTACTCTCATTTGTTCGCAGCTCGTTGTACACCCGGGACACTTTCGCCATTGGTCGCGCGCGCGCCGGTTGCGTAAGTCGGGCGCATAAATCAACAAGTTGTTGTTTATTTCTTTCCTTCCATATATATATATAGAAACCTATGTTATTATTTTACTCTTATTATAATAATTATGAGTACGTATATAGTTCCTCGCAACTCGCAAGTGACATTTGTGGAACGTAACCCAGTAGTGGTCGGTGGTAGTTGTGGTGGAGGTGGCGGTGCAGTGGGCTCAACACTGCAGGTGTATATTATACGTGTAAATGTATATTTTTATTTATATACCTGCTACCTGCTATTATAGTGATTGGTACAATATACCACTATCGCCGAGTCACAACAAATCATCTACCTAAATTATAACAGTTTGACAAGAAACCGCAATCTTTGCTGGGTCAGCATATGTAGGTACCGCACTCTACTGTAGCAGGGTCGCGGTCCAGAATTAATTTCAGAACTCTGTAAAACCGGGTGAAATCCTTGCGCAAAACAAACCGACTTTACCAAGTACCTAACTATATATATATATATATATATATAGGTAGGTACTTGGTAAAGTATATATATATATACTATTCTATTCATGTTTATATTATTATGAATTACGATTAAAGCAATATAATATAGACGGCTATAATAATAACGCTATACTGCGGTGGCGAATAAATGCGTTTTAAATAGCAAGCTGGTACCTATAGCAGGAACGACCGCAGTTCGTGATTTCGAGACCCAGCAGAGATGATGAACGATTTATCACTGAATTATCATAGTATTATATTTTAAAATAAAACTGCATATCGGACGAACAAAAAAAAAATGCAGTCACTCGTGTGTTGAATTTTTAAAGAAATTGTATACTCTGTAGTCTGAGAACAATTCAACGCAGCTATATACCATGCATGTACCTATAATACGTTAGTATGTGTAAGTACTATAGGTATTAATAATGATAAGAATTTTAATTTGTAAAATTTAGATTGATAATCGTAAACAAAATTTACAAAAGACAAACAGACACTATAATATTATACCTACATATTATCTACATTCCCTTTGCCCGCCCGCCATGATAATAGTCTAATAATATGTTGTAATAATAATAGACGTGCGCTGAGAACATAGGACGCCGAAGCCAATTAAAAGTGCGTTTCATTATATACGAACGTTAAAACAATATATTATTTTACAGCGCAAGTACAACAACGACGGTGACAATAAAGTAACCCGCGGTGGTGATTATCAACCGATACACAATAGGATTGCATCGGCTAGTGAACTTGGGTCACACTAATGGTTAGGAGAGGATTCTATTTTTTCTTTTTCCTTTTCTCCTTTTTTTTTCTCCAACATAATGCATTTGCAGTCGACCCAATTTTCGACCTACGCGACACAAACGTGTTTATGCAAAATTCTTTGTGTGTGCAAGATATAATTTATATTTTATGTTATATTACATAAACACTATACGTACCTATATTTATATGAAAGTCTCCACGTTTAGGCGTGAGAAACAAATAAAAACGAAAACGTGAACGGAATTCAGCTAAACAAACGTTTACATATTTTTAAGATCATAATATTACTATTATTATTTTTTGTGTCATGATGATGATGATGATGATGATGATGATGTAATATTCAAATTGTACAACCATAGAAAATAAATATATACAGAAATATCCTTATTTTTTCGTATAATATCAACGTTAAATGATTAAATGACGAGGAATATATAATATCTAAACTGAACCCATGCCGAAGACGTTATATATTATAATATTTATATTCAAATCAATACTAACTCTACTCTAACAATAAAGATAGATACCTCTACCTATATATAAAAACGGTAGTGTTGTTTATAAGTTTTTAAATACCTATTCTAACACAAAGTTATTACCCATCCAGCGAGTGTCAAACACACGGTGCACGCCTACGATCACAACGAGGCGTTATAATAAACGATATTATGCGTTCGTCGAATAGAAAATTATAATATTGGGGAAAATACCGAAAACAAATATTTGTGTTTCATATATTATAATATAGTAACGCGTTACTATATTTTAATTTAAATTCGGAGCCTATAGATCGTCGTCAGTTGGGGGGCCCGCGATGTGGCCCATTATACAAGTATTTATACAACCAACAACAACTGTCGTCCTACATGGATTACACCTCGCGATTGCGCCACGACGGACAGCGGACTAGTCCGACTGGTATACATCGTTTGAAATTCGATTACCCCGGATAATTTAATCCAATAAAATACAATTAATGTCAGACTCGAATACGTGTGACGCGTTATACACACGAACGGAATATTTAGGAAGTGCGGGACGGGACACGATAATGATATGTCCGTAATAACTTATGGTAATTCGTCCTTATTTACATACGACGAATATAATAATAATAGTAATAATATATCCTGCCGCAATATTTATATAAAATATATTATATATAGGCTGCAGCAAATAAGACCGCACAGCAGTCACTCCACCACTTACCCGGTAACCGTGTCTATATATATTTTATCGATACGCGATTGCAGGTCTATAACATTATAACATAATAATATAATAACACATAATATTGTACGCGCGTTAAAGTAGGCCATGTATAATAAAGCACCTACGTCGAAGCGCTACACCGTCACCGTCGTACACTGCAGGCCGCGGTGATCAGCTGGTGATAATGATGTGTATCGTAGAACGACAAGCGTGACTTAATCCTAGTAATACCGTGGTGATGGTTAACTTGTATGCGGAGGAAGCGATCGGTTATCCTCAACGGATAACCGATGACACGGACTCTTAAAGTATTCATAATGACAATAATATGCAAAATAATAATGATAATATAGTAATAGGCAAAGATGGGCATCAACTAATTGAAAAGTTTAAATTATGTAAGCAAAATGTTCATTAATTGTTTTAACTTTTTAACTTTTTAACTTAAATATTAATTTTCTAATTGACCAAGAAACTTGACCAGTTTAATTGACTGTTGAAATAACTTAGCCTTTTACAGTATGGATATAAAAATAATCCGTCGAGTCGAAATTAAAAATGTTTTGGAAGTTTTTGGTTTTAATGGTTTTATGCATTAATATTAATATTATTACTGTACTTAGGTACACAGTTTAAATTAAAAAAATCTGATAATATAATTTCTGTTTTGTTTCATAGTAAATATATAATTATATAATATAGAAGGTCATAAAGTAGGTACACGTTATGTGATCCACGTATTAATTAAAAAAGTAGATTGTTTTTTTTTTAACTGAGTTATTACATTTCATATTAAATTTAAACTTGCCGAGTTAAATGTATTATTTGTCAACTATTAACTTATAACTAAACGATCTTCCGCTCACTTACCCTAATTTAACTACTGAGTTAATTATTTTCATTAACTTGCCCACCCTTGGTTATACGTACAAATATAATATAGACATATATTCATATAGGAATAATTCCTAAATTTATAATTTATTTTTATTTTTATTACACCATGGGATACACCCAAATCTACACAAGATAGTAAATACTAAATGCATACAAAGTATAATACATAGTACAAAATAATTAAAGTACCTAATAGAATGGATGAATCCTTATTTACCATACTCATCATTCTATGTAATACAGTGAAACTTCTATTAATGGACACCTCTCAATAGTGGAATCTTTCCAATAGTGGACACTTCTAAATTCCCCAGTAAAAAATGTATGTGCATAATAGGAGTTATAACCTTTTAATAGTGGACGTGGACACAATAAACTGGTATCAAATTAAAAATTACCTGTCATAAATGGACACAATACATGTACATATCGAAAACGTTTAAGTAATAAGTAATTGAGGACTATATTTCTATGGATAATAATATCCTTACAGAAGACAATACATTAATAATATCAGATATAGTCAATTGTAATCTAGACAATTTGAGTGAAAAGAAACCGAACAACCCGAAGAAGAAGAAGAAGAAGAATACGAGTAGATATATAATCCAACGTTTGAAGAAGTTTGGAAAATAATAAATAATTTAAAAACATATTTTAAAAATAAAGAAGATGAAATTGCATTATCAACGGTAGCCAATTTACAAATTCATTATGAAGAGCAGAAAAAAATTACACAAAAAAAATTACAGATTTTCTTAATTGTACATAATCATTAAACATTTTTATAAGCATTTTTATACATACTAATTTTTTAATACATACATACATACAATATACATATATGTATAATAAATAATGAATTAATAATCCAATGTATATGTTCATGTACAGTGTATAACCAATTCCCTATAGTTTCTCCATATAGTGGACATTTAGTAATTTCTCGCAAATGTCCACTAAGTAGAAGTTTTCTCAATATTGGACACCTCCATATAGTGGACATTTTTTAATTCCCCGTGGCTGTACACTATATAAAGGTTTCACAGTAGTGAATAGTTTAAATAATTGGTGTTGCATATAAGTAATGAAAACAAGTACATGTGGCGCGCATTAAAAGTTGGAACTTTAGAGTTAATTTGTGTCATTAGTTCGGGAGAATCAATAATACTATCAATGAGACGTATCACAAAAGTTAAATTAGCTTCAAGCCTTCTGTCAGCTAAGGCCTAAGAGTTGACGTATTAAGGCCAAGACGGTGCATAACTAGAGAATAGTCATGGGGTGGGTGATGGATTTTTAATTTATACGCAACAAAGTTATGAAATTTTCGTTGAACACGTTCAATTTGATTCATCCCACAAGATGTATAGGATCCCACACAACAGCTCCATATTTCAAAATTGTCCTCACAAAGGCACAATATAAGGATTTCAGAGTAGTCACCAGTTTAAATGCATTTCAAATTCTTTTTATAAAACCCAATGTTTTTAATGTTTTACAACACATGTTATCTAAATGAGCATGGACATTTAACTCACAATCAAATACAATACCCAAATCAGTAATCTCATTATCTGCGAATAATAATACATTATCATTAATCGCATACGAATAATCAATTCGTTCGTGAGTTCTACAGAAAGACATTTTGAAATGTTAAGTTCAAACCCACGGCCATCAGCTCATCTCACTAATGAATTTAGATAGTCTTTTAAAAGGAAACAGTCACTAACTTAATTGATTTTTAAAAATAATTTTAAGTCATCTGCAAAAAAATAGGAATTGACAGTTAACAATAGATCTTTTAATATCATTAATAAATAATGCAAACAACAAGGGAGAAAGATGCCCACCTTATGGGACACCGGTTGGTATATCAATAATATCAATAATATCAGATTTAACACCAAGTACATTGACAAGTTGCTTACTCCCACAAAGATAAGAGCTAAACCATGACAACAGTTGTTCACCAAAGCCTGAGTCAAAAGTATTCTCATCAATAAATTATGATCTACACGATCAAAAGCCTTGATGAAATCAGTGTATATTACGTCATTTTGTGTACGTTTAGTAGAAGCATCAAATACATAATTAGTAAAAACTAAATTCCTTGGGATAGTTGAACGGAAAGGACGAAAACCATGTTCCTCCTCAACTAAAACCGAGTTAATAGCTGACCTAATAGATAATAAGACTAAAGAATGAAAAAGTTTAGGTGTATGGCTAAATTTAATAGATGTATCAGTATACCTAAATTTATTAGATTTGATGTGCTTGATAAAATAGCACCAGACTTTTACACATACATGCACATAGATATAGATAAAAGCCAAATATATGTTTATCAAAACGTTCATCCGGAAAACATAATTGTTTATAAAAAAATTATGTAGGTCATTTACATAAAAATAAATAAGACAATTTTTTAAATCGACGGTTAATATTTTACAAACAGTGCGTAATATATTATATGCTTTGAACGAGTTTAAAACCATACGTTTATAATATGCTCCCGCGGTGTGTTGTGACCATTTTTTTTTTGTTTTACAAAGTAAACCTAATGTACCTATTATATTATATATATATACACGCAAAGCACTTGTTTATTTCGAATATTTCACTGTAGTATATATTCACATATGTTCGCTGTTGTGAAACTTAATTTCCTTAAACATAATAATATTACGAATATAATATACTCGTAGTTATTTTTTACCTTTGTATATACAATAAATACAGTTATTCTACATACATAAATAGTATGTATATAAATAGGGTGGCATCCTCGGCCTCCACGATGAGTAATTAAAACAATATATTATTGCATAACGCCTTTTATACATACGGACAAAATATAAAAAGGATGTCACGCACGTTTTTACGATTCTGAAAGTTCTTTTGAATGATAATCGTACATACCTGCAAAACAAAACAAACAAAAAAATGAATATAAATTTCAGTGACATTGTCATTATATATATATATGTATATTATATTGTAGAACAAGCATTATGTAGTGTCATCGGCGCGTCCCTAAACGAGAGGGGAAAACCGCTGACCTATTATATTATTATATAGGTACATGTATAGGTAATATACATGAATGCGTTCGGTTACGTGAGCACACACACACACAAAGTACTATAAAATCGGCGGCGGAATGACATAAAAAGGCGGTGGAAACGCGGTTAGGTACGACGATCAAAGACCTCCCAAATGAGCATTATGTGCGTTATTGTGCTAAAAAAAAATACCTCGGATACACACATATTGTCCCTAATTTGAATCACCCCAATAAAATATTTATGATCGTCCGCCAGTCGGCGTGGGTCCGCTTCGTGTATAGTGTACCGCCAAACGGACATATTATTATATAGAAACCTATCTACACTTCTTATTACATAAGATATTATATATTATATAAGATATTAAAATATATTATACAGGATGATTCACAGAGAATCACACTCACACCATTTCTTTGCTCCGATATTCCTAACGCTTTAATATCAGAAATATTCAAAATCGAATTCTTAAATATAAATGTAGTATATAGATACTACTATACTAGTGATGGTCCGTTTTTGCTTTATTTGTTACAAAGCAACGAATTTTGTAACGAATACATTGGTGTAACGAGTACATTATGGTCGTTACACGTTCGTTTAATCGGTAAAAACTACAAACTACTGTCTAGATAACAACTATCATGGTCCCCAACAAATATTTAATTTTCTTTCACTTTCTACAACAGTTATTGGCTAAAATAAGTTATAATTTATTATTAAACGATGGCCCGCACTGCCGCGTCTTTCTAGATTAGAATCTAATATATAGAACAAATATAAAATATTTCATTATTATATGATTTTTTTTCCGTACTACGGAATTTGTAGGGTTTCAAGTTTTAAAAACGTTCAGCGTATAAATATTTAATATCTGATAGGCAATATGTATGTTTGATAAATGATGAAAGTAACGACTCCGGGAAAGGGACGAACATTCCCAACACCAATAGACAGTATTTTCAAATATTCTTGAGATTTTATACTACTTAGAAGAAGCGTGTCGTAGACGGTTAGCGGTAAGTTGTTAAGTGAATGTTTTTTTGAAAATGTCAATATGCCTATTTGAAAATTCTAAGGAAGAGATTTTCAATTGTTAAAATTCGTTTTGCAAAAATATAAAATAGATGTAACATTGGATAAGGTATATTTTTCTATATTTGGACCATTGTTAAAATTAGTCGTTCTAATTTTGATTTTGTTACGTCAGAACGATCAGAAATTTTATCCGCTTAATAATTTACAGTAGTAAAATTCTCTATTGAAAAACGGGAGTTAATATCTCCATAGGAAACTTCTGGAGTTGTAAAATCAACAATTAATAGAATATAGTCTAAGAATATTTCAAATGTCCAAAAACCAGATTTTGAAAAACTGCGTGCATTATTGAAGAAAAAAGGGATGGACATACTTGGTGATTCACCCAATATAGTCCTGTCATACCTACTTGATAGGAGTACGAAGAGTTCGTGACCCAAAAACATTTTACTATTATTCCGGACGACAATATATATTATTATTATTATTATTATTATTATTATTTTATTGGTTTATGGTGCGTATAAATAATGTGACTCGAAAACGTATCTCATCGGGTATATACTCAAACAACGCCCTTGATTAAACAAACTGTAATATAATAACCGACCGGGGATATATTGTAATAATTGTATTATATTATAATGTTGTGTACCTTCTGATTGGCGACGCGTTTCGTCATTTTAATCAAAATTTTTAATGTCGATTCGTTAAACTGCTGTATAGTTACACAATACACAAAATATACGTCATATTATATATTTTCATTAATTAAGACGTATAAAAAAAATATGAAAATCATACCTATATATTATTATAATATATGTTTTTGATAAGTTGTGAAATACACGGTATTTATTTATTTATATCCACGGTCAATTATATTACATTAACCAAATCGCTTTTATCGTGTGTTTTCATCAACAAATTATACTCTATATAATCTAAAAACGTATATTATATTGTTATCAACGTGAGATGAATCTCATAATTTGTTATTGTTATATCATACAGACTCCGTGAAAAATATACATTTAATTGTTTTATCCATACTTCCTCCTTAATAACAAGCAGCAATACATAAAATGAAGTTTTAATTGTTGCAAACATCATAAAACAAACAACACAAGAGTAAATTGAATTGTATTCTCGGTGTTGCATTTCGATTCTCAAAATGAGGAACAATACAACAGCACAGACACCATGGCTGTTAAGAAAATAATAAATTAGAAAAAAATAATAAAATACAACAACCATATTATATAGTTTAAAGCCGGATATCTATATCATATGTTAATAGGCATTAGACATGTTGATTTGATATTATGAAGGCAGCTCTCCACCATTTGTCTAACCCACCGAATATATTAATTAGAGAACATAAATTGTTTGAGAAGGATTATTTTATACCACGCCGGCCATTTTACACGACGGTTAGGTACTCGTTATTATAATAACACCGAAATCCCTCCTAAAATATTCAAACAAGCTGTTTAACATGTAAATCAATATGTATAATATGATACGTGTACCTCAAAACGTCACATACAATTATAAAAATCATCATCATATAATTAGGTACGCAACTAAACACATGCTGCGAGTGGTATGCTTATGGTTGTAATAAGTTTAATCAAATTAAATACTAATTCAAAAATATAATATGTGAACTATAATCTTAGAATTCGAATACAACAAAATATGCACAAACAACTATATAATTATTATATTATGAGAAATATGCAAAATAAGCAAAACAGTTGTTACTATAGACTCCTGGTATTATTAAACGGATGGCCATATCAACAATAGCTACGTTTTGAATGAATACTATAAAAAACATGCAAACTAAGTCCCAAGTAAGCAAGGATTCAGGGTAGAACCTAAGAGTCTTCAACCCGCCCCCTTTTGAAAATGTTACACATCGTGTAATTATTCAAGTAAGTAATAAATAGTTTATATGTCTTAAATTCCATAAATTTAAAATTTAAAATGTAAATACAATTGTTAATATTGTTAAAATCTTATAATTATTTAGCACCTCTCCAATATTTCAGATTCCTAGATCCGAGCCTGGTCTCTAACTTACTACGTATTAGTTACTTATAACTTATAAACAGTACCTATAGTAATTAATGTAGATACCTATTATGACATAGGTATATAGGTATACAAATTCAGACTGCCGTAATATTATTGAATATAATTATTTAAAATTCGACAAAATATAAGTCGTGTATGCCAATTTACATTTCTGATTGCAATTACGACACTAGAGGCGAAACCGGCTGGTCGACAGGGGAATGCGATACGGGGGCATAAATTGTTTTCCGACCGGAAGCACCGTTGCGCACTATATATTAAACATTAAGGGGCAAGGGGGTTGAAAGTTTGTGACCGGGGTGAGACGGGACACACATAAAATCGGGTAATTCGGATACGAGACCTACACGGACGTATAATCGACGCGAGTCCCGCGGGATGGTGTGCGACGGCACTGCACGATTTTATTGGATTTGATTGAGAAAGAAAACGGACAAATCTCATTGGCCATTACGCTGTACACCGTGCACATATATACACCGTGTTTATAATATATGCCGATAGGTACCCAAAAGCCTTGGCCGTAGCGCCAGTGATCAGATCATGATTACTGATCGTGTTCTCCAAAAATAATCACGAAAATATCACTGATAGCAAATGATTGACTAAAAATATTAGTATAATATTATCATTACAAAATTTCTGTCAGGGATGGTGAATAATTATTTTGTGAATAAAAATGCAAGACAGTGTCGTAGCCAGGATTTTTTTCAGGGGGAGGAGGGGGGGTTGATCTACTATTACACATTAAATAAGTACTATAGTACTATAGCACAGATAGATAGCTGAAAAGTGTTAATACTTTTAGTACATTTTTAAATATTTTTAATACAATTAAAGACTTTTTGAGCGACTATCATATAGACCATTAAAATAATTTTTTAATTTTCTCAACATTTCGGATGGGGGGGCTGCAGCCCCCTCAGCCCGTCGCATGGCTAAGCCACAGATGCATTACATTTTTATTTTAATACCCCATAGACTTGACAATTTAACACAAGATTCCTCATGAGTTTATTTATTGGAAATTAAAAAAAAAGATTAACATAATGCCACATACATTTATTACGAGCGATTCAAGTACCTAAACATTTTGACGACATTGCACAGGATATTTCTGTACATATAAAATTAATAATTACAATAATAACATTTAGGTATGTATGTAGCAATAGTTTCGTTATTGTGTATTACTAACAACTATATATCATAATAATGCAATCATATAAATATGATGCATTCAATACAACCATACAATGCACATAATTAAAAACTACTTGGAATCATTAAAAATATGATGGCGTATAAATGATATACTTATCATTTATAAATCATTTTTATCTCATAAGGAGGTTATTAGTTTCTCCTTGATACAGTTAGTAATTTGTACGAATGTTCGATCCGGACATTATATTATATTATTACTGTTTACATTCAATCTGGTCACGATTTCGTTACAATGTCAAATTACATAAACAACATGGTATTTATTTGATTCACCTCCAATAGCGAGCTTACATACAAACCAGTATATACACAGATATGATGATGACTATGAAAATTAATTATGTTCAAATACAAGCACATGCGTAATATTTAACTTGGGTTAACGTTTCTCCGGCTATATTTTGCACACGCCGAACCAATAAAATAAACGATGACATTGAGTTTTTTAATATACCTTTAATCGTAATGATTTTTGAAGTTTATTGCATTCAATCGGTTCGTTTAACAGGAAAGGTATTGACAGCCGAGCTCGGATTATGAGGACCGGGAAAGCAGTTACGCTGTTAGAGCTCACACTTATTAGAGGCCAGTTATTTCCTCTAAAAATGTTGTTTATCATAAAATATAATTTTAAAAATATATTATAAGTCTGTAAGCTCACACAGTAAAATATATAAATTTAAATCTCATAACACCTGCTTATATGAACGTGTTACATCTGTTAACGACTGTAATTGGAAATAGGTTATTAGGCTATTGAAAATTGGCACACAGTCAAATGTAGTAATAATATTTATCATAACATACATGTATTTAATCATACTACAAATAGGTTGTATGTAATTTGTTATGAGAAATAACTAATGATATATAGGTAATATTATTTCACCATTAATGTTGTTTAAAAAAAGAGTACAGTGAAACCTTTTTATAGTGGACAGCCACGGGGAATTAAAAAATGTCCACTATAGGAAGGTGTCCACTATTGAGAAAACTTCTACTTAGTGGACATTTGCGAGAAATTACTAAATGTCCACTATATGGAGACACTATAGGGAATTGGTTATACACTGTACATGAACATATACATTGGATTATTAATTCATTATTTATTATACATATATGTATATTGTATGTATGTATGTATGTATTAAAAAATTAGTATGTATAAAAATGCTTATAAAAATGTTTAATGATTATGTACAATTAAGAAAATCTGTAATTTTTTTTGTGTAATTTTTTTCTGCTCTTCATAATGAATTTATAAATTGGCTACCGTTGATAATGCAATTTCATCTTCTTTATTTTTAAAATATGTTTTTAAATTATTTATTATTTTCCAAACTTCTTCAAACGTTGGATTGTATATCTACTCGTATTCTTCTTCTTCTTCTTCTTCGGGTTGTTCGGTTTCTTTTCACTCAAATTGTCTAGATTACAATTGACTATATCTGATATTATTAATGTATTGTCTTCTATAAGGATATTATTATCTATAGAAATATAGTCCTCAATTACTTATTACTTAAACGTTTTCGATATGTACATGTATTGTGTCTGTTTATGACAAGTAATTTTTAATTTGGTACCAGTTTATTGTGTCCACTATTAAGAGGTTATAACTCCTATTATGCACATACATTTTTGACGGGGAATTTAGAAGTGTCCGCTATTGGAAAGGGTCCACTATTGAGAGGTGTCCATTAATAGAGGTTTCACTGTATTCACAATACCTATATATAGCATATATATGACGTATATACTATAATACTATATACGTATGTCTTAGGTACATGTATTGTAGTTTTATTAATATTTTATTTTTAATCGATAAAATTAATAAAAATATAACGATAATGACAAAAACAACTTATTACTTACTTACTACATTAACCAGAGGAGGTAATTTAAATTTAAGAAAGGCCCGCGGTTCATGACGATCTTGTGACCTATGGCCCAATTAATTCTCCAGATTCGATGAAACATGTATATAGTTACCTACTGCAGGTATTTGTAAGTAACCAATAAATCTCTAAGCAGGAGTTAGATACCTGCAAGACTGCATAGACAAAACTATGATATACTGACTGGATAACATACCATGTTCGAATATAAAATTAAAATTAAAAACTTCTTTAGTAATTAGAATTATTTCATATAGGTACATCACTTGGCCTGCAGTCCTAATAACATTTTATAGTTTTAATTATGATGTGCAGGAGTGAACGCCAGTTTGTAAGTACCTAATAAATTCTGAAATCGGTGATACCAATTGGTACAAATTATAGCACAATTAATGGGGAAAAAAATTCAAAATTCAAACATTGGTAGGCTAGGATAACCCACCTCAAAAAGTCTTTTATGTACGATACGCGTTTATAATAATTTGAATAAACTGCGTACCTCATTTTATCCCAATTGAACCCTACGTTGCGGACGGATTATCATGATTCATGAAGCCTAACACAATACGTAGAACGTAGATACTGGCTGTGAGATAAATATCCGTTGGCCATTATACCATGATGATACACAAAGTAATAATAATAATAATATAATAGTATGCAAGCGCACTGCAATCGATTACCCATTAAACGGCGCGAGTGACTATACTATACCTACTATTATAATAAATAAACACCGCCGGGAATGCCTGGCGAGATATTGGCGCAAAAATTGTGCTCGTTTATTATATACCTATATATATATATAAGTAGATATTCTGTTGACGGTAAATTATTATTATTGATGCACTCCAAAGAGTCTATAAGTACTGTCAGCACTAAAGGTTGTCCGTACGAATGTACGTCGACCGTACGAACGACCACGAATATTATATTTAACACGTCATACGCCTATATGATTATATCGGAGCACATATGTGTGTGTGAGTGTAAAGTAACTCTTTATAGCAAAAAGAAAAATTGTTTAAACAACGTTATAGAACCCATGGGGTTAAGAGCTAGAGATGAAAACAAAAAATAGTGTTAAATCAAAAGACATTACAATAAAATTAATTATCTCAGGATTTGAACTTGAATCTGCATGCGTATAGATTTTTATTAGTTTAAAATTTTACAAACTACAAATCATTTTTACCTGCAAGGGTGATATCTTTATCTTCGATTAAAATAAAAATATACTAGGTATTCAACTAAAAAAATACCATCAAACGTGAAAAGTGGAACTGAATAATTAATGATGCCAAGTCTTGTAGGTATATTATTTTAATTAACAACTAAAAAAAATAATTCTTCCGAGGTGCGACTTATTTGAGAGTCGCAACTGATTATGCAGTCAGACCACATTTATTTATACTATAGGTACTTATATCGATTTTGAAATAGTTTGGAAACTGCATCGGCGTTTTTTTAATATGATTTGTCGCAATTCTCCATCCACATAATATAAATTATAATTATATTATGTTTTTATAACTAGGTAATGAATGTTTCGACGATTTATACCAATAAAAAAATAATTGGTTTTGATAACAGATTAATCAAATAATGACCATTAGTGTTCACTAGTTAATAAACTAGTTCTAGTTAGTATAATAATTATAGTTATACTCATTAAACCTAAGGCCAGATCTAACCCGACTACAAGTAGGTATAGTTATTATTGGACAACTATAGACATTAGGTAAGTCGATATATTACCGGACGAATAAAAACTTTCCCACCATTTATATTTATTATATATTTTAAATTTACATGGTATTTTTTATTTTATATGAATGAAAAAAATATACATAATATATTAATGATATTTTTATATATTAATAACGTTTCCACGAATAAACGAATATAAATCCCAACAAATAAAATTGTAAAGTTCAACCGAGCTATGCTTGATAAAATTGGTAAATACATATATCATTTACGATATCCACCATATAGCTATAGGTAGGTATTACAGGGTGTAACAGAAAAACCAGACAAATACAAACTCCCAAAAATATTATTCTCAAAAAAGTTATTATAACCTATATATCTACGTTTCAAATTAATTTACTCGAAAAGAATATTGATATTTTTCAAAATTGGAAAAATAAACTGCTTGACTTGAATAAACGTCTTTACCATCAACATTTGTCAAAAAATAATAGATTTACAAATTGACTATTTCAAATTTTTCCAAAAAAAAATCTTATTAAATTTAAATATTTGTATTTCCATTAGGTGTTAAAAATAAAAATAAAATGTACTGTACTTGCAAACGTCTACAAATTATATAGTCAAAAAAAAAAAAATAAAATATTAATCAGAACAATAGTTATTCCATTTGTCAGTTATTTTTCTATTACACCTTGTATATACGCGTATAAGAGTTGTCCCGTTCGACGGTGGTCAGTGTTATTTTTTGATGAAGTCGATGGAATAATAATAATAATATGAGATACACATAAACTTCTGTTAAATCGCGTATAACTGGTATGCAGGGACATATTATAAGATTTATGGTGTTTCTCGTCAATAAAGATTTATACGGACGTTTCGTTGAACCCAATTATTATCTTTGCACGGACTGCCGCCCGCGCGATCGGTTTCGCTTTATCGCGATCTCTAAACGCCTTTTGTCCACGCCAGGAATAATAATAATAATAATATGAAATGTAAACTGTAAAAAAAAAGGTCGCGACAATACACAAATGACCTGCAGGGTACACATTGGCCATCGCTGCCCGGTGGAGTTTGCTGCAGGTCGCTGTTGCAAAAACAACACCGCGGCAGTCCAATAAGACCTAAACGCGCGAGTATCGTGATGATTATGGAATCCAGGTGGTGGACACTCGGGAAAGAGAAACGAGAAAAAACGAGCCGGGTGTAAAAAAAAACTACGGGGGTCAACACCGAAAAGACAAATGGGTCCGACGAGCAGCAGTATATAGGAGAAGGAAAAAAAACGCGTTTAGATTTATGATTTAATACCGTTAATGACGTTTTGCAGCTAGTGTTCTGGGTATTTTTTTTTCTCAGCGATCCTATATATAATATAAAAACGACGCGTTATTATTATTTTATTTGACCGTCACACTGCTGCAGAATTAATGAAAATACGGACACGCTTGCGGGAGATAAATGGCAGATAAACACTATGCGCGCACACGTGTGTCCTCGCGGAACTAGATACCAGAAACTCCTAATACAATATTATAATATATATTATGAAGTAGGTATAATATTTATGTGTTCAGTAATAATAGTAATAATATAATATTGGACGAACGCGCAAAACGCAAAAAAAAAAAATAAATATTATCACATCGCTGCAAAATCGTAATCGTTTATACATTATAATAATATAGAGTAAGCGAACTACCGGCATGCCTAACGTCTACCGATATATATTTCGTCGTTATTGGTTTATAACACGGAAAAGAATATAATATATTGCAATCGGATGCTCCTGGAGTGTCGGTTTAATTTACGCGTACTGCTCAATTCGTTCATAAATAACCCGACATCCGATGACGATGACGTCTCGACCAGGAATTCTTGCAGTTTATTATTTTTATTTCTTTTTCTCGATCTTTTGTTCCTCCGTATAGATCTCTCTCACACTCTCCGCCACCCTTTATTTCCGTGCAAAGAAGGAGTACAACGACTATAACAAGAGGAAAAACAAAGCAGAAATACTTCGAGTAACCCGATAACTGGCCGACTACAATACAGTTGTAAATCTCTGTATGATAGATATACTCCTCCTCGCCGGCCCGTAATAATAATAATAATAACACATGACCTCACTCGAAGGTGCTTACTGCTTATATATAGGTATATATACATTTTTTTTTTCAATATAATACTTAGACTCGGTGATAAATCCATTTTTGATCGGACAATATTGACCAATGAAACGCGCGTTATAGGCACAGACTTTTACGACGGGGAAATAAAATACCTGCAGCTGCAAACGTTTTAAAATAAAATTAAATATATGTTTCACGCACTTTATACGCGGCCCGAGTTGAAAATATATTTCAGCGAAAAATGTATTCTAATAACTATATATTATAATATCATGATAAAAAGACGCATTGCGATATTTAATTAAACATATTACAACGAATTAATTCATATTTGGTTTAACCATCAATGTATTGACTGCACATCAATAAGGGTTAAAGAAACTCGTGTTAGGCCTACGCCGCTTATTCATGAAATACAATTTTCATCAGTCATATACAGCTGTCTGTGAAAAAAAATTGCAAGTAGTAAACAATTAGTAAATCGTATGTATTATGAGTACGTTACGACATTCCATATTACGATATATTATTATTATTATTATACGTCATGCGATATAAAAACGGACCTGCAGCAAAGGCAGCAGATATGCACGACGAATGAAATTATACATTGACAGTCAAATGTTTAATTTATCGACAGCTCTCGTAGACCTATAACGATTTGACTTTCCCTTGTACTTTTCATAAGCGGACATTTAACGAGAACAACGTATTTTAATGAGACGCCGTCGTTATTGCCATGCAGCGCGCTTATAATATAATAATAATAATAATAATATGTCTAATGAACTAAAATATTCGCACCATCATTCATCGGGGCATATAGTCATTTAAGTCATATATATATGTACATTGTACAAACGCTGCAGGTACCTATGTACCCACTGCACCTATGTTCCAGATACCTATATACCAACCTATCTATTATTCAGCATTTTACAACATCTATAAAATCCATTAAAATAAACGGGTATAATAATAACAATATATATATACATAAATGATGCTATACCATAATTACAACAAGAAGCCACTGCGGCGGAGTATTTTTACGTTTGCATTTCGAAGATATAAAACATACCACTTGCATAATATAAGTCATCATAATATACTGCAACTATTATATGTACCTATACCAATACATATAAGCGATCGAATAAAAATATATGTTGATATAATATTATAATATACAACTAGGGTTATATAGGATGTTTATGATTTTGCATGTTTTTTTAGGTTGTTCTATTGCATGTATTCTTAGATAGTAATTTGTTTCTTGACTTCTAGAGCGATTCAAATATCAAAATTTTATATTTATTCATTTTTTAGTACTTTGACATAATAACTCTATATAAACTACATAGCGTTCATCAATGAAAATGATATCATATACTTCGTTACAGTTACCGGTGCGCGACTTATCCAGAGTTATTTTCATCGGGTCCGTAAAAAATGACTGCGGTACACGTCGTCTAATTGGCCGCTGATTTTTACGGCGTTTTCATTATGGCTACTTGGCTATTAGCAATAAAGCTCTACAGTAAATATACCTATTTTCCATTGCGAAGAAGGAGAGCGAAAAATCACGAAACCCATAACTGATAATCACGAGCACACGAAAAACCCTGAACGCAGTGGCGTGCCGAACTGACAAGCAGACCTGAGGCAAACTATACAATTTGATCCCCCTCCCCACCACCAACAGTTTTTTCACTATTTTTTTTTATTATTCAAAATAATAAATATTATTAAGTTTTTTTAGGTATACGTTGCACATCTATACTAACACATTACAAGTATAATATTATATTGATCATATAATAGTAAATTTGTTTTGTATTAATACGTAGTTAACTGTTGTTGTCCTCTGTCTAGACGAAATCTCGGGATATACAAAAACCTCGTCTTTATCTTGGACTGCACAAATGCACAATTATATGGATATAATTTGACACGAAGTCATGGACTCTACATAAAAATGAATAATAAATGAATAATGACAAACAAACTTTGCCTGCAATGACCGAATATAATAACGTGTGAAAAACCACTACCTACCTACTGGTTTTTATTATTGCCATACAATATTTTAAAAAAACATACATTATTTGTTCATGATGCCACATCAATGATACTGCGTCTAAAGGTTTTTTCCCATGCATAAAATATGGCCTCGTTCGACACTGACGATGATTTGACGAGGGGGGCTGCCCAATAAAACCCACAGACGGCTCAATCGTACTTACAGTCGTACTTATACGTCAAAACGGATCCGATTTCTCAGCGGGACACCCGCAATAGTCTCCGGACTTAAGACTATAAGACACGTGAATTAATGATGGTTTGTTGTTGACGGTATTTTTTTCTTATCATTATTATTATTATTATTCTACGTTAATATTTAAATAATATTAATATCTGCGTCGGTTGCCCTTTGTAAAGTATTAAGTTACCGTCACTTTAATTCCGGTTTCTTATATACCGAGGTTATTGATGTCGCGCAAACGATCCTAGACAAACTTTCGGCAACACAACCGCGGACAGCACAAATACTGCTGTAGTGTCCATCGATAAGCAGTGGCATGTATACTGTTATTTTTAAGAGCAGTTAGTCGATATGTTTAAGGGGCGGGGCGGGTAGATGGACGAGTACTGAATTTAGTGAGAAATTGTAGTACAAGACTAACTTCATCTGAATATAATATTTAATAAGAATAATGACAATATGACCTTAATATTAATTACCTACTAGGTTTAATTTTAGATAGTAATTACCTACTAATTAATAATTCAATTATTACAGTGTTCAAAATAAAGAAGTACATTTTTGCATGCATTTTGTACATGCCACATGGGTAATGCCCGATGGGTACGGCATTTGAGTCAAAGGGTGGCAGGTAATTCAAAAAATGAATTAGCCTATTAAATATTTTAATTTGCCATGCCACTGCTATTACAAACTTGAGTAAACTGCAGCAGACTATAGTGCAGCTCCGCGCTAATTATCGAGATCATAACGTAGCTATATAAGTTATTATATATTATTATATAAGTAAAAAATTAGTTAGTCTAGTAGTATAATATAACTGTCGTTTTAAAATTAGTATTATTTTTATATTTTATGTTTCCTGTAATCCTGCATGTACTGGTACATATCCATATCACGGATTATAATAGCATGTAAAAATAAAATATGATATAATCACTTTTATGATTATTATTATTATGTGAGTCTCGTTTTAATAACAGCGTACCTACCTATTGCGGCAATAAATCAACTTAAACAATAAAATTAACTAATTATTCAAAGACCTCATATAATAATGTATATCCGTATGAATAAAACTGCAGTGGTGAGTGGTGACTATCATACTCTATCGCAAAACAATAAAAAAAACAGACTGTATATAATACTGAGACTCGATTTGAAGCTTATTTTTCACACCGGCATAGTATTTAATAATTGTGAAAAAATTTTGAATACAATGATGAATATTATGGAGTTCGAAAAACAATTTATCTGAGTGGGCTCGAGAAAATCTACGTTTACCAACATTTGTTTAAAACCGTTCGATAGCCGTCGGATATATTATACTGTAGTTTATCCTTATAGCTTATGAAAAAACAACTACATTGAGATTCTGCACTGTGGGTATCACCCTACAGACTTGCGATTTACAATCGGTTATGTAAATGAGAGTCTTTCGCCGCGAAATATTTCAAACGCAGTTTTTCTATCAGAATCAGTGTAAACTAAGTCAGTAAGACAATATTAAGAAAATAAATTCGTTCGTATATAATATTATAAGTAGCATATACTATATATTATAGATATTTTCCTCTGCAAGGAAAATTGAAGAATCGTAGATATGTTTATGGGTATAGTAAAGTTGAAAAATATCTAGAAGCATATAGTCTAAATTTTGTTAGGAATTTAATTCAATTTTTTGTTTATATGTTTACTTTTGATTTTGCGTTTCTATTGCAATAAATAATATATAAAATAAGCTCGAACCACTTTGAACACGCGTGCACAAAAAGTAACAACAAATCGAGCGCATATATACATATTATTATATATACAAAACAGCATATTTTATATCATACCTACGGTTAATGTATATATTCTTTCGTCCAAGCAAGGGTCTCTGTGTCTGTGTCCAATGTCCTGCATTATTATAATATAATAATATGACCGTAGTATCGTTGTGGCACTTTAGTGTTATATATTGCGTACTGTATGCATTATACATTACACTGCAGTGCTGCTGCAACGATGACCGTAAGTAAAGTGATTTCGCGTGAAATTGAAGAGGTATAGCAGAGTGATATATTATAAGGCCGAACGCCACCGCCGGTTGATTAAATCATTGTCTACGACTACGGCGACTACTGTGGGAGGGGGGGGGGGTGCAACTTAGTGACGGGGTGCTGCAAACAGAACGCTGACACTGCCAGATTTGCGGCCTTTGTAATCCGAACCACTTCTAATGAAAACCAACCCCCTTTGTATATGGACCTTTGCGGGTCGTTAGGTGCTTGCGGACGCCGTATTTGTCGTCGTCGGGTCCGGCCTGCCGCACAATACCTTTTAGCGCAATTTCCTTAAATAATTTTCCGAACGCGTATATATTTATTTTATGACACAGACGATGCCGCAGCTCTGTAGGTATACGTATTTTACTAATGAAGCCGCTTGAAATTTCCAAGAAGAAGCGTTGACACGTATCGCGAGACTCCTAATAAATAACTGTAGTACAACCTACATAGGGGAATACGATATAATATATTATATTATTATTATTATTATTATTATTATTATTATTGCACAGGAATAAGCCGAACTCCACAGGCGTCCAATGCGAAAACAATATAATAAATACAGAGTGCGGCGTTATGGCTATCAAACAATATTTATGACGGAAAAGGCGATGAAGCAATCGAAAAGTCCCATCTGACAGAACTAATTAAGCGGCAACAGAGGTATCGATATATGTGGCGCTGATAACAAATTCTTGGTAAAACCAATAAAACAGAAGCTGTTCAAACTAGGTAGGTACCGTATAATAAATTACTGCAGGTGTACGAAAACAAAAGGAAATCTTCATTTTTGTATTATATGTCATTCTATTGAAAAACTATTGAGTTATAATATGATATAATATATATTATGTTCAAGTTTAATGAGTAGGTATGTAAGGAAAATAACATTTTAGAGCAAGCGTAAATAGCGATTGTGAGAAATTCAAAAATATAAAAAGAACACAATTATCTCCGAAAAACGCAAAGTTGTCTTCCGATAACTTTAAACCTATACATAATATAATCAAACGTGTCTTAACTGACTGACTGAAAGCTTAAGCTATGATAGCTAGAAACTTGATATTTTGATAGCAAACCGTCGTAGTAAACGTCGAAGTGCGTGGGGTCAGCTTGTACTAATATAATTACACGAATTAGGACTAAAAGTTTTGAATTCGATTGTAATATAATGTGAGCTATAACTTTACACAATATTATAATTTAGTTCAAATATCGTTAAATGCAAATCTTAGATATTTATAAATAGTATATTTCTATTTAAATATTAAAAACAACAGGTTATTATGAGCCGACGTCAGCGCAATATTTGTTTTGTCTAATAGACATGGACACCTACAAAGTGCATTCATGTATAATCATTTTTTATGATTTTCAAATAATCTTAGATTAATATCATCTAAAAATTAAAAAGCAAGTTTAGTTAAAATAATCATAGGCAAACAGAAAACTTTTACTTCAAAGGTAAAATAAATTATTCAAACTATTATACGAATACTGGATATTAATGAATTATACAAGAAAAACAAGCTATATACTATATTATTTTATCTTTAAAACAAATTCAATTAAAACTAAAAATCAAACCTACAAAACCCAAGGAAAATGTATCAAAATATATTATTCGTAAGTACAAAATTAAGATTAAATAAGATTAAGATGAAAATCGAAGCATTATTTCGACTACTTATCGTGTACCTACACGGACACAAATAAATATTAAAATAATAAAAATAAAATCATTGTAAAATCAATATCCTCATGGCTCCGCTCAGAATCTAAAATTGGTTTACACTAATTTATAAGAAAATGAAAAAAAAGATATTCATATCCTTCATATACAATTTCGTTATTCAAATAAAAATCTAAAAATGTATCCATATATCATATTAATTTTAAACTAATCGCAAAAATGTTTTCTTTTTATATTCTCATAATTCTATTATGTACAGATTTCTGTTATCATCATATGTTTTGGTTAAGCACTCGCTTACACTCTGATAGAAGATTTTACATCAGTAGAAAGCGATGTTAGATTTTCTTTTTGTACCTACTAATATATTATACCTGAAGTATGTATCCATTAACTCTAGTAATATAAAATTATTATTACAACTATAGGCATGAATATTTCTATAATACTTTGGCATATTATATGATGACAAAGATGATATTGTATATCTTACACACAAAAGTAGTAATTTTTTGTATCCTGTACAAAAGATCGATATATGTACGGCTTAGATCGCGCACGGAAATCCGGATGTACATATTATTATGCCGTAGGTATAACAGAACAATGCGCGTCAATAATAATAATGTAATTATTTTAAAACCCACAATAATGGATCACACCACGATTTGTGTTTAAAACCAAATACAATTATTATAAACACAACGCGGCACGAGAACAGAACATTGTTTCCGCTTAGGTATATTATACTTTCACATCGATGATATAGTTAGACACACGCCACGTCGCTATAATATTAATATAAATATATACTACACGACACTTAGCCCGCAGACACTTAACAAGCACACGTGTTGCTGGGTATGCCTACAGATCACGCCCGGACGGGTCCGGTCGTCTTTCCGCGGTATAGTGATGGGTGCTGTAGTAGCACTGCGCCACTGCAGGTAACTTTACAGTTATAAGATTACCATATCCAGGTATATACATAACGCATAGTGTTCAACGACAACGAGGTGGCAATCGAACGTTATACATTTTGTATCTCTTGGGCCTTGGCCGAAAGATTGAGAACACTTAAAATTAACAAAGAACTTACCACTAACCTAAAAAAAAAATACGATTGAAAACGAATTTGCAACGTTGCCATATAATTTATTTGGCTATTGAAAGATTCAGTAATATATACCAATACATAAAATAAATATTCTTGAAAAAAGTCATAAATTAATAATAATAATCGTATACAAATATAGGGGCACCTAAATAATATGTAATATAATATATAATATATAAATAAGACATGTAAAATAATATGTAGAACTTATAAAAATATGTAATATACATGATGATTTTTTAAACATGTTCACCCCATTTATAATAATACTTATATTAAAATTCTGATTTTTAGAATTTTTAATTATACCTGAAGACCATATTTTCAAATTCCTGATAATTTCGTATTACTCAAATCCCTCTTTCTTACTGTAAATTATTTAGCGGGTGAATCTCATGAAAATGTTGATATATCTAAACCAAAATTCTAACAAGTAGTTTCTGATTTATTAAAATGTTCATACTAAGGATAATAATCCATAAATATGGTTTTACAAAAATATAAACCATATTATGTAATATTAGATATTTAGATGTTGTATTCATTATATTTCAATCATTTATATAGATAGATAAATAGTAATTACTAACATTTAAATCATCTAAGCCCCAAAATCTACTTAACCTATTGGTCATAGGGCCAAAGGGCTTGACCCTATTCTATCTTAGCTATTTTCAATATTGTTGATGCTAAAGTAGGACCAAGTCCCGTGTTATTTCTTAGAGTTTTTTGAAAACAAAAGTGTGTTATTGTAAGTACGAAATTACATGGAACTTTGTTAATCAATTATGATAGACTGTAGAAAAATACAATATAATACAACATGCATAAATCGAAACTTTAAATCATTCTCAACGAGCACCTTCATTTTTAATACAGAAAAATACTTTATAAATCAGTTTGAAAAAAATGATTTAATTAAAATACGATATCAAAAAATAAAGAGAATTGTGCGATTAAAAAAAAATTGTATTTTATTGCTCCTGCAAGTGAAAAAAAAATTAAAAAATTGAAATTGATCAAAAATAAGTGTAATGTCTATGTTGAAGAAAAAACCCGAATGAAATTCAGGGTCATGCGTTCGAAATATTTTGTGTTACCTTTATCGTTAAACACACTATATATATATATAATATAGTACGCCACCTTCGCACATTGTTTTTATCGTTATTTTTTTTTTTGTTATATTTTATTTATGAGATCTGTCGACAAACGAAACGCGCGTTGACAGCCCGTCGCGTCGCCGGCGACGCATAATAAAAATACAATAACAACAACCACAACGCAACAACAATAATAATAATAATCATAATCATCATAATAATATTTCCTTTGCTTCGTCGTCGTCGTTTCCAAATCGTGTTCATGACCGTGTACACCACCGAACACTGAGCAACGACACAATATCACAATAATATCATACGCTATATGCTGTGTTGCGGACGTTTCCTGCTCTGGTCGAGGGCCCGTCGTCGTTACGGATATCCAAATTAAAAAAATATATAAATAAAAACAGAGAGTTGTGTATAACGTGTACAATGTACATATATATATAATATGACGCGAACACGTTTCCCACCCCTCTCCCACCGGCGCGCCCTGTGTACGGTAATTTTGGACGTACCTATACGGTTAATAAACGGAACGAACCGGTGACTATATTATGCGCACCAGGGGAGGAGTTTGCCTGACGGCCCGTTATGGTCACTTCCTGCTGCCGGAGACGCGAGGCCCCCGATCGGATACGAGCCGAACACGTAGGTATTTTACACACCCTGAAGCCCACCCTCTCGGACTGCACCCCCAAAAAATAAAACTCATTTCGAAAGCGAAAGACAACAATTTATTCACCGCGCACCCGTTTACGTGCCCCAAAATATTATATATATTAGGTATATATATTATAATATATGTGTATGCCTATATATATATATATAGCCGCAGCACTCGAGCATATGCAAATATGTATGGATGAACGAACGAATAAGGGTTGCACCGCTATAGCTGTTGCAGTTGTTGTCGCTTTGTGCTGCGGATATTATTAGCCTGGTCTGTGCAGCTCTCGCGAGTATATCCCCTTTTTATCCGGTCCGATTATTATTTAATTAGGCAGGACTCATATTATTATTAGCATCAGTACACGCCGCGGGCGAACGCCGCTAAAGTTATCACTGAAGTTCTGCGTAAAAACGATTTATAATCTCATTTTTGAGCACCGTCAAAAATATTACTTATAAATGCGCCCCTGCACCCCACTCCTCGACGCGTTTACTCAGACTGCACGGCGAAGGGTCTTTACCCACCGACTCTTTGCTGAAAATATATGCAAGTATACATACTTAATACGTAAAAGGGAAGAATCGGTTTATTATTATGGAAGAATATAAGTTGTAAGTATATTGGTCACACGCAAATCGATAGTGTTCAAAACATGGTTGCCGTCATCTCATACTTAAGTTGTAAAATAAAACACTAAATTATTTCTTTTTAGTACCTACTTGGCTACCTACACATATACCTATTTTACATATTTTCTTGACGATTTACCTACCACCCTCTTATGTGTATTATATAGTTTAATTGCGATTTAATTTAATACATTATTAGTAAACTGTTACATCCATTGAGCGAAATAATAGTTTAATATTTGTGTAATGAGATTGTCTCATATCAAGTTTTTGGACCTTTGAATTTAAGTATTCAACCGATTGCATTAATATGTACCATATAATTAAATTTAAAAAAAATAGAGTATTTAGGATTAGGTAAGTACCTAAGTATATAATTTTGAACGTTTAAAAATTGTTTGAAAACAATATCCAATTACCTATATAGATACAATAATATTGATCGTTTTACTTAACGATTGGTAAATAGTTTTTATTTTAGTAATAATAGAGAAAGGACTTAAATGCACTAAAAAATTATCCAATATGCATCAAAAAATTGAAAATATGCGCTAAAAATGCATCAAAATAACTATTATAACAATGAACCACCACCGGCACCACCACGCACCATCCATAATATTAAACAAATATTTTGATGTAATAAATGATTTTATAAACTTTGTGTTGTACTATATATTGTATTCAGCAAACAATTATGAATTATATCAAACAAAATATGCACTAGGTATTAAAAGCAAAACTCACCATCTGAACAGAAAAGATAAGTTTCTCAACAGACTCGGATTAGCCAGGCCAATCTTACACACGGATACCTCATGGCAAAGGAAGAAAACTAGGGTATAATTATTGTGGAACTGACTCTCAGTCAACCACATAATTACAGAATACCATCAACAATCAACATAACCTGCACCCTAGACTCGAACATGACGCGGAAATCACCACACAAATTCTAAAGTTCTTAAATAAAACCAAAATATATAAGTAACTTAATTAAACAACAACAACAAATTGTAACTAATGACCATTGTCACCAATGTTGATTAAGACTATTAAACCCAAAAATATCAAACAATTAAAAAATTATGATAACTTTATCACAAACGTTATGAATAGAATTTTTTACTTATCAAACATAGATATAGGTACCTACGGTATAAATTAACTAGAAAACATTTTTAAATGTATGAAAGTCCTTGCTATGATAATAACTTTTATGTATTAAAAATGTTATTATTCATAATAATTATTGATAAATTATATTATAATATAAACAAATTTGAAAATTTTTAACTTAAAACAAATCCATGTGATATTGAGATACCGATTAGGTAATATTGCTATCATTATTATAATATTATTTAAGAAGTCAAATAATATTTTCAATACTATGTAACATACGTTACATTATATAAAAAAAAATGTGGATTGTGCGTAAAATAAACAAAACTGTAATTCATAATTGTCACACGTGTATAATAGTGTTGCGACGGAAAAACAGTTTGTTTTTAAAAAGCAAATTCACACGGTCAAACGCGCGTAATTAATAGGTTTTATAGAAAAGGCGGTTAGAGTACACAGTGGAGTAATAAAAAATAAAATGAAAACTTGTTGGACACTCGCGGGCGGTCTTTGGTGCCTATATATTTTTTTTGGTAATGTTTATGTACACATTTACCTTCTGATTTTTTTTTTTATTTTAGATTAAAATTATTGTGAAAACGCGTATACACCAGAGGCGAACGCGACTCTCGTCACCGCGGGGGGTACCGAAGGCGCCCCGTGACAAATGGCGACACACGATCACTTCATTGGACGATCTATTTATTAAAAAAAATATATATACAAAAATTACACGAATAAAATAAATCGTAACCGAGTGAAGTAATATAAAATTTACATATATAAATACGTATACCTACATATTATAATATGCCGGAGAACTATTATTAATAATTTTTTCAATTAACATTGCTTCACGCATATGTTTTAAATGATGACTGGTATTTTTTGGACAACGCTGTGTTTAGTGTTTACTCGACCAATTATAAGTGCAAATGAAAATGGTATAAATCATAAGCGATAACTATATAACATAGCAACGATGCACTTTTACCGCCATGACCTTTTTGTATTATACGCGGCAACAATAATTATTCCTAAAGATTTCTATATTGGTACATATTAAAACGATAACGTCTATAAAAAAAAATAATAAATTAATACCCTTAAATTGTCATTCGCTATACATATTCGAATATAATAAAAAATATACCTATATAAACTGATTTAAAAATTAAAGTTTTGGATTAAAAATATAAAACCATTGGAAGATAATTTAAAACAGATATTTTAACAATCTTAAAGAAAATATTTTGTACATAAGTATACCTGCATGTTTAAAAATTCGATGTGTACATAAGATAACGAGTATAAATTGTATGGATCGTATACATACAAACAAAATGTAATATAAAAGAATAAATAACAAATAATTTATGTCTTACCTCATGGTGATAATGTCACAGTTTTAACGGTTTTATGATAAACTTTATCTATCTTATTTTAATTTTGATCTGCGTCAATGTAAATGCATAATATTTATAAGGTACACAAATTACGCCTTGTGTTAGAATTAAAAATAAACGAGTTTATCTTCTACGAGGTATATTTTTTATATAATATTTATTCGATTAGTTTTACCATCAATCTAACTATAACTGAATTGTAACAAACCGAAAATCATCGCTTAATTTATTTGAACGCTTTATTATAATATAGGTAATAGGTTAGTATTAGAAAAAACTTGTTCCGATTATGGAACATTTTACCAGATAGATATTCACTTCATAACAAAATGTTTATAAATTTTTAAATATATTAAAAACCAATTAAAACACAACGTTGATAGATTTCCAAATATATGTGTTATTGATTGAGTGGAATATATTTTATGTCTAGCTCACAAAAACACGCCTTCTGCACACTGGTTATTGTGATAGGTATATTATAGTAACGTGTAGTTGGATTATTATAAATGTTCGTTTTCCCCAAATTCTGTTTTGAATAAAAATCGTCAACCAATTCATCATCATCGTCGCAGCATCGTCTGATTACCTACATATTTCGAAATTAGTTGCGTGTATTTGCGTTCAAATTCGCGTCGTCGATAGATGACCCTATTATACCTAAATATGTCGCTCGACCACGTTTACCATCGATGAAAGGAAATATTATATGACCAAATGTCGTTGGAAAATATTATACGCGTCTATATTTACACACCACCACCCTGGATAAACCACGCCTGGTTTTTTCTTCGCGTCCGACAGTTACCAAAAAAAATAAATAAATATAATGTATTTACATAATATATATTATTAACAAATAGCTTCCCAGATCATAATGATTACGATATCGTCGTACATAAACGCGTATTACATAATTAATAGTATATTTTTCAGCAGCTTTTCTTCCACTCGGCTGGTTGACAAATAACACGGCTGGCCAGTAAAAACGGACATTACTCTAAAAGCATTCGTAGGAAATTAATTTATACCTCATATCAAATAAACGGACACGACGCGAGCGCGTGTGCGTGTGTGTGTTTCCAATTGACTGTGAAGTGGATTAATAACCGACCAGTTATCTACGATCTGCTGTTGTGGGCTATATAGACGCGAGCTCGCGCGCATAGTATCGTAGCCGGTGATTTTTATACACCACACACACATCACACGGTGTCCACCGCAACGAATAACTGAAAAAAAATTAAAGTATCGGGTTTCGGACGTCTGCGCTGCGCAGTGATCGCGACCCGCGAGTGAATATTTTCCTAGTCTTACAGTCAGATCCCGAGGTCTGATTGTCAAAATGATTAAGTACGACTGGCGACCTTAACTGCAGTCTGCGGTCACATATATACACATACACACAACATACATATACATACTTATTACTTACACACATATATAAATACATACAAACATACATTTATACTTGCATGCACATATGACATATATTTATGCCCGAAAAGACTGCAGCAGTAAGCAAATGGCAATAATTGTGGTGGTGGTGTGTTCCGCCGATCGAACCCAACGCGCGCGAATCGTCTAGAAACGTGACCGAAATGCGATTTCTACGGCGTGAGTTATGATATTATAAGTATTATTTACATCGTACACGGTAGCGGCGGCGTTAAGGGTTATTAATCGAAACTAGTTTCTTACGCGAATACGCTATAATAGGTATAATTGATTAAACATATTATTGCGGCACGTACATCCATCATCAGCGGGAACTTTTGTCGCAAGATCCAATCCTGAAAAGGGTTAAAGTTTATCGTGCGAGAAATCTTGTAAGTTATCCGAAAACGTCCTTGAACGGCATAATGTATACAAACACGTCGAAAGTGTTACAGAATAACATAAATATATATTATAGGTAGGTACATCGTGCATATATATATAATATATATAAAATAGTATGTAACTATATCATTATAAAATTGTATTCTACTATATTTAGGTATAAATTGTGCGTTCGTTTTTTATCACATACTTATTGTAAACGTATATAGAAGGAAAACTGGTCGTCGACGATTGCAGTTATAATACAAACTGTAAAATCCGTTTTTCAATGTTTGCATTGCTTCAATATAGTTAAATTAAGTGCAACATTACAAATTCCGTAGGTAGGTACTCGCACAGCTACCTATCCATCTATAATAATATAACTATAATATATAAAAGTACTTGTTCCAATTTATCATTGCCTACCCAGAAAAGCTGAAGCTATGAGTATAAAATTTGGTCAGTATAGTTTCATTTTATGATGTAAAGACCCACTAAGAAATGATTTTCTAAAATTCACATTTTAAAGAGGTCCTAAAATAAGGGTTTTGAGATTAACGGTGGATATTGAATTTTTTTTTTTGTTTAAAACAACTATTTTTATTAAATCAGATGTTCTACACAATAATAATGATTATAATTATAATACTATTTATAATGGTAATGATCTAAAGGCAACCCCTACATGTCATATAAAATTAATAAAAAAAAATAGGTGTAACACAAAAAAACTGCGTACGGGCGAAGCCGAATTATTCAGCTAGTACCTATACTATATATACTTGCAACGAATTTGTGTGTTCAAGCAGTAACTGAAAGTTGTATATGATAAAACCACAGGTGTATTAAAAAAAACATCAGGATCAGACGTATAGAATATATAATAAACCAACATCGCAATAATTATAGTAAATTTATGAGACAGTTTTAATAGATTTTCATATACGAGGTTGAATGAAAATAAAAAAAATTAATAATGAATAAATCCAATTTTAGAAAAGAGTATTTTCTAAATGACTGCGGATTCCCGTCGTAAATTCAACGTCAATAAAATTTAACCGATAAAATACACGACAGACTTGCGATACATCGAATACCTACGTATAGGTACCTATATATTATATTATACATATTATATAAGTACATATTATATTTCTCGGCCGTTCTCGATCCAGCGCCGCAATGTTTATGGTCTGTGTGCATAAATTTTGACATTCGTCTCCTTCGACGATATAATAATATTATATATTGTGTTTAAAACGGCTTTGCGGACCCACTGCAGATAAATATAATATATTTTATAGCCAGTGTATCACTCTAATCGTCAACACGCTGCGCAGTAGTCAATGATGCGATATAACTGCAACACTTCAAATAGGTAGTTATTGGACAGCTATATAATATAATAGTAAATCAACGCCTATTTAACATATCTATATATATATTGCTGCTATATACTCATTTCATTCATTACATTTAATATGATGTATAGATTTAATACGATGTATAGGTTCACATTTAAGAGTGTTGCGGGCCATAAGAAAAATTTCTCCTACGGACAGTATAATCATACTAATCATATATACGTATTGCGTATTTGACACGGAACGATTCATCATTTTTCGACACTCAGGTACAGCTGTTTACATACACCAACCATGCACTTATCGCGGTCGTCGTTAAATGCTTACAATGATGTTATATTTCACATTAATATATATAATTATACTAGTGTTTAAATTATAATTACTATAATACTACAATAGTGATTACTGATTATAACATATTGATCAATTCTAAATAATAATTATTATAGACCATTAGACCGAATATACCATAATACCTTATATTATAAGCAGGGGTTAAAGTGAGGAGGACATCTATAATTTAGTACATATTACATCATTACGGTGCTATGAAGTGTACGAGGTGTCACTGAAAAGCTGTCCGTAGAAAATCAACCTATTTAAGTTAAATAGTAGATACCTACATCATATTACAATATTATTATAAACTTAATTTTTAAGGGGCATTATATAGGCAATTTTACTGAACTTTTAGTTATATTATTACGATTAGATCAAATATCGTTTGAAATATATATAGTATATATAAAGCGAATATTCGTTGTTGGGCACACTATAAATGTACATTCGTATGACTTGCTCTCATTGAATACAGAGTGATTTTCCAAGAATGCTTAACCCTTTTTTTTTATTTAACTATGCAATTATTCATAATCTGATTAATTGGAATTTTAAAATACTTAAACACTGTATTATCAAATTATTGAGATTTGTAGGTCTACTTAAGGAGTACTTATCCCGTGGTTATTCAAACAACTTCTGTTTTTTAAATGAGAACCCCACTTCTCTACAGTCAATTATTTAGCTAATGTTTTTACTGAAAATGTTAACATAATATATAAATCAAAGATTTAACGAGTAGATTTTGAGTTATTTAAATTGGTGTACTAAGGATAATAGATCCATGGTAATGGGTTTGGAAAATATTGCAGTGGTTATGGTGATTTGAATATTTTAGTAGTTAATATTAATCCATAAAAATTTATAATTTGTAAAAATGGTCTCAAGTGACCAAGTATATTAGAATTAGTTAATACTAGTTCCAAAATTACATCTTTTTTATATTTTTGTAAAACCATTTTTTGTGAACTATACTATCCTTAGTAGTTAGTATAAACATTTTAATAACGAAAAAAAATACTCGTTCGAATTTTGAATTTGGTCCATCAAAGTTTTCAAAAAAATTATCCACTAAACAATTTACAAGAAACAGAGAGGGGAGTCTCATTTCAAAAATAGAAATTTGAAAATACGCAGTCTTTGATTATACCTATATGAAAATTCTAAAAATTAGAATTTGAATAAACTTATTAGTAAAGAAAAAAAACGGTGGTGTGCCTGCTTGGTAAATCGCACTGCAGTATGTTGTTTAGCTACCGACTGCAGATGTTACTGAACGTTCATAGCACAAATGTATAGTATTCCTAATGTTCGTAATAATAATTATATGTACCTACGTTATTAGAAATTTAAAATCTTTGTTGCAGAATAATAATAGTTTACGGGACTTATTTTCGACTTGTATATTATAGCGAATTAATCGATCCGCCGATTATGTCTAGCGAATAATCGTGTTCGGACGCCGGTGAAATGAATAACCGATTGATTGCAGTGAGAAGGTTAGAGTACAAGACGGACAAACACCGACAGACAGGCAAGTTTTAGAGTGAGTGAGAGGGGGGGGGGAGAAGAGTTTGCTGCGAATGAGCCTCCCTCGGCGGACTCATAAGGTTATAGCGGCGGCTGAGATTTACCGTTATACATTGCAGGAGTATACTATGAACGCGGAAATGTTATTGCTGATCATATGGTGCGCGCACGCCGATAAATCAGCGGTCCGATGACAGATCAATTAAACAGAAGTAACTAATTGTAATTTAGATCCGCCGCCGACCTGTCTGTCGCGAGGGAAAACGGACATTTGATAAAATGAAAAAATCAAAATGGAAAAAAAATAAACACATACCTACCTACGCCTTCGCAAAACGAGTTTCAGACCTTCAAACGGTCCTGCACACAATACATCTGGTGCTGGATATAATATAGCGAAAAACAATGTCCGAACTGATGTATTTCTATAACGTAGGTACATAATATAGCATAATATAAATACCACAATTTGGCGGTACGGATCGCACCTATTCATAAATCAGAAACACTGTAATATTATGTACCTACTCAAATACACATTATCAAAACCATTTTATTTTATTTTTTATCACGACCGACGGATATTTTTCTATGGTTTTCAAGCCACATGCTATACCTACCACAACTATAGGTTTTTACAAAACGTCGATTTACTACGACGAATAAAAACCGCAAATAAGACATTAGTTAAAAGTTTAAAAAATAAAATGATTAGGCTAATTTGTTTTTTTATAATATTTTGCATTGGATGCAAACTAAAGAGTCAGTTCGTTCTCGAAAAATACCATTAATGATCAAAATAAATCACAAATGATTTTAAATATAACACCCGTTATACCTATTATATAATTAATAATCATTAATTATCATATTGAGTTATATAGGAAATTAATTTGTAATTGTATAATTAAAAACACTATATTATGAATGTACTATTTTCAAATAAAAAATAACTAAATCAACAGTTGTAATTTGAATCATTTTTCAAAAATTATCATATTTATAAGTGACGATACTCTATAACAGAACAACATCATCATAGTAATTTGAAACATTTTTTTTTTTATAAATCAATGTAGAATAATATGATCTATTATACCTATATACTATTATAGCCTAATAAAAGTATCAGAAGAAAAGAAATCATCACAATATCGCACAAAATAACAGATTTCAACATAAATTATAGTTGTGTTATATTATGATGTTACTGCAGTTATCGTGTTAGCTATAACGCGTATGCAAGGTAGTGAAATATTCGAATATTATCTGTCAATAATCTATAGTATATTCTATCCTTATTTTTTTTCTGTAAAAATTCTAATTGAAAGTTATGGCCATGAATAAATAATATATATATAACAGTACCTAACTTGTGTGTGTGTTGGAACCTCATGGCAGGTAACACATTACCACGAAGTTATTTTTAGAATGATTATAGGTCAGCAAATTGCAATAAGTACCTATCTACTGCTGTGCTTATATACAATTAGATATAAAAGCACACGAGCATATGAATTTATCGACAAAAATCGATTAATACGTAAAACCGAATAGATTGGCACCATTTTTAATCCAAGTAGTACGATAGTTAATATAATTTATTTTTCATGATTAACTTATCTATTCTCAAACCATACCGAGATAAGTATACAATATGATATTATATATCAAATCAAAAATTAAAAACTAATTTTCGACAACGGAGCGGATATATTTTGTAAATTATTTTTGATCGGTTTTTTTCTTCACATAATAATATGACGTATAGCCGTATAGGTAACATATTATACCTATTATATTATATGTAATAAAGTATTGCTATTTCAGTAATTTCTAAAATAGCGCAATAACAGCCCTTTCTCGAGATATGCGCTCAAATTGCAGGATAACAATTTTATGCCTTAAGTATAGGGTTAAAAATGATGGAATAATTTGTTTTTAGGGGTACCCTTGTTATAACGCGATTAATATCCTGAAGTGAGGCTAATTACAGGTTTGGGCGCGCCGTAATAAGAGAAAGATGTGGATTTTTTGAGCCGCGGGCCTGCAGGTAAGCATAAAAAGAGGCGCCTGACACATGTTGTTCACTGGGTGGTTATGTGGAAAAGGTGGTTTATGTTTTTATGACCTCGATACCACCGTACCGCTATAATATTATATGATTGATGAAATTAAAGTGTTGTATAATATGTGTGTATACAGAAAAAAAAATGTAACAGTGTAATAAAACGTAATAAAACGTAAACGAAATAATGGTTCGTGGTTGGCAGCTGTCGCGAGTCACTTTATTTGAAGACTTCGGAAATCTGTATAATATAACCACGATAACCCCTAACAAAAAATTCAATATAACTTTGTGTTTACTTTTTATACTCTCGGTCGAAGAGAAGAGTCGGTGAGACAATCCTTTCAATCAGATAAACGATGCAATTGGAATTTTTTTTATTCATATGATACATAGGTAGTTCCATGGTAGGTGCATAGTAGGTACATGAATGATACATAAGATAAATTATTATTTTTTACGTACCATCGCGCCTGGCCGGGACAGAACATATTATGATTAAAAATAAATTCCATTGGAAAAGGAAATATACTGCTTTTGGGACCTCCTAACGTATCCACCGATATTGTTACCCCTTTTGTTGTTTATATTTAAATATTATAAGCGAATTCAATGTACATATAAGGTAAAGACGACTATCGATTATAATATATACATGTACCAATACAGTTTTGGTATTTGTATAGTATACACATTTTTATACAGTGTGCTTCGTCAACATTATTTACACCATTATTTAGTTTTAGTTTTCTTAAATAAATCTACTAAAAATATTTTTTAAATATATATGCCTGCACATAGGTAGGTACATTATATTCAAATATAAATATATAATTACTAGGTATTGTTTTTTTTTTAATTAAAAAAGATTATCAGGCTTGACCTGTATTCAAATGAAGCAATTTCCAAAATTGTTTAATCAGAACATTTTGTAAATACCCAGTTATATACTTTTATTAACGCTACAGTGTATTTATTATATATTTATATATAATATCTTATCAAAATATAACAATAAAATAATTGTCTTATAAAAAATGAAATATTACATGATTCATATTCATTATCTTATTTGTAAAATTATATTTTAATTACCTAACTATATAACTAGGTATACTTGAGTCAAATTAAGATACTCTTATACATTTTATACGTATATATGATAAATAAAACGCATTAACTTGTAACATCAACCATGTACGTAAAATAACTGCCAAAATAAATAATTTATATTCAAATAGCCCTCTGCGAGCTGTAATTATTACAGTTATAATAAACTCCTCGAAGAATATAAACGTGAATTCGTTCGTGTGAAATAAGCACGGAAAATCAAAATGCGACTAAAAAATACACAGGTACCTACACAAGAATGTATATTATAGAAGTTTATCGTGGATTAAAAGTTTTTATCAGGTACTGTCATCGGTATTTTATAGTTCGGTCGGCGAAATTTATGGACTGCTGCGAGACGTAAAGGGCAAAAAACCAACGGGCGGGAATTTGAGAGGTCCCGCCTCGCAATATATATTTAATAAAATGGCAAGCATTTATTTTATAAGCATTGAAGTCGATAAAAAAAAACAAAATCACAAAGAAAGTAACGTCATCTATTAAAGTAAAAAGAACCGAACTAAAACAATAATATATAATAATGTAAGTACCTATAATCTATATACATCGTTCGTACCTACCAATATTGTATTCCCAACATACATTTAAAATGCAACATAATATATAATAAAATATAATGAAATTCATTAAATATTTATAAATGTATTTTAATAATACTGAATTATCTGGAATGTAAAATGTAATATACATACAAAAAAATATATACATTTAATTTGAAATTCATTTATCTTTATAACCAGTTTTAAAAAAGCAATTAAATTTAATTCGTCAGTATAATGTAATAATTATAATGAGCATTACATTATAATATTGTCAAGACCGAAACAGTAGCTAAAAAAAAAATAGAATACCGACTAACACTAAATTTTTTAATTTTTTCTCAATTCAAAAATAAAAAATTGCCAACATGTATGGATGTGAATGTTGTAAATAAATAAACGAAAAAATAAATAATTTTACCAGCATTAAATCAATCAATGCACATAAATTAATTTATATTTTTCATTCCGTTCATATGAAAAATTGTCAACACACGTGTATAGGTATGAGATATTTTAGTATCAATATAAATTAAATATTTTTTAAGATTCTTAATTTCTGTTTACATATATAGTACATATATATATATCTTGGCAATAATTGTATTAATACAATGAAATATAATCTTCCAATGAGAAAGTGATGAATACGTTTAAGTAAATTACAATGGATAAACGAAACTGAATTTTTCGAATATTTTGGTAATATAGCATTGATACAAAAATACCTAACGTATAATTATATTGTATTAATATATTATTATTTCCTATGTTTTTGATTATTATTTAAGAAGAAAAGAATACCTAATAATCTATAGGGTGAAACAATAGAACTGCAAAATAACAACAAAGAAACGTCAAACTCCTGAAAAAAATATTTTAAAAAATATGAAGAGATGTGTGGAGGCGTGAAGTAAAGAATTGTATAAGATTGAAATTCATTTTACACCTACACAACATAAACGGGCGTCTCTGAAACAACGTTCCCTACTTTGAAAATCGGATAACTTGAGAAGGGACTGAGCATAAAAGACGGGATTGAAACCCATAGGCGCAATTTAAGGGGTGCTTTGTATTAGCACCCCTAAATGTTTGATGGCACCATCGAATTTCTATTGATTATGGGTATACCATAAGTATTTGGATACATTTATTTCTAATAATAATACAAGGTCCCTATCAGAATAATAATATAGATAAAAGTGTATCATGTTATGGGTAATTGTTTATATTAAGATTGATGCGAAGGTGTATACAATTAAGTTGTATGAATGGAGGAGGGTGTGGGGACTGGGAGGGAGGGCAAAGCGGTCTAAGCATGTCCCCCAGTTCCCATCTTTTAAAATTTAGTTAACTTGGGAAGGGGTTGAATACAAACGAATGGGTTAATTCTTTTTCGAAATACCTAAGTGGGAAAGTGAGGCCGGGGACATGGAGCTATCGAAATCACAACGTTATATAAGTAGGTATCTAATATTATATACAGCACTGAATTACTGCGAAAAACTTGGCATCGAAAGACCAGCAGCGGCAGGAGACTTAAATATACTCACGGGGTGACCCGTATCCACGGCGTATATGTACAATATATCATATCTACGACAATAAAATATACGAGTAGGTACGCGCAGGATTTGAATGGAAGCAGTGCACAGAAGGTTTACATACATTATTAACTTCTCGTTATATACGCGCACGCACATAATAATAATAATAATATATAATATTATTATGTAGTGATGCGCGAGAACTCGAGTTTTCGTTCGCCGGCCAACTATTGTTCGCGTGTAGTCGCGTAGGTATAGGTACGCGCGCGGACACGATAATAATAATAATATGATAATACGAAAAGACAATGCGAAAAACTCACCGCGGGAGGAAGCCCGCCCGGCCGGCGCGTTTGTCGTAGTCCGTTGACGATGATCGCCTTCTATGTTACAATAATAATATTATAATAATATGATATGCCTATATGCGCGCGCATATGCACACGCAAATACGCTGGGCGATCAGCATCGTCTCATGTCTCAACGACGCGACGGGCTGCTTCAGATGCCATTTGAATATTTAAATATACTATTACGTTTGCCGTACGACGGATCCTCGTTATTATTATTATTATTATTATCATTCGTATAATACGCGTGGAATTCAAAGACGTGCAGCAGACCCCGCGCCGACTGATTGCCGCTGCAGCGGTCGCGTCGTGTGACGCCGGCCGATTTGCACACAATATATATTACACGTGCACGAACACAGGAGATTGCGAGGCCCATAATAATATATTATAATACCTGGACAGGTAATACCAGCTACCTGTTGGACTACACCGCCGCCGCAGCGGACACGTGCCCGCGCCTCGGATCGACGTGCACAATAATATTCGACAACGCGTTTTTGACGCATCGCATATCCGACGACTGCAGCCTCGACGTCGTGTGCATTCGGCTATTATTATGCAGTTTTGTCGCTGAAAAGTCGTAACGACCGGACAACTGACAACGTGAAACGATCGACATCGCCCGCGGTGGTCGCGAAGCGGAGAGACGGAATTTTGCGCCAATTTTAGTAACTAATGGTAATTCAGGTGCACTGCAGTGCCCATAATAATACAATTCTTGAACAGGTAATACCAGCTACCTTTGTACTCATTGATAATAATATTTACATAGATGCGTCGAGTTCATTCTATTATTATGCACTTTTGACGCTGCAAAACCGTAACGACCAGCGGTGGTCTCGAACCGGGGAGATGATTTGCGCCAATTTTAGTATATTTTGTAATTTGAGCCACCAATAAGTAACTGCTTGTATGTAATCTACACCAAAATATAAACATATAATTTATGTATCATCTATAATAGTGTTAATTTTGAAATAATCTGCGTCACACTTTCAATTTCGGTTATTGGAATTTACCTAATACATTTATTGAGCTCACATCGGTTATAGCATATAAAAGGTGAATAAATGACATAAACAAATGAATTTAGGGTACAATTACTGATAAACATCTTTAGCGCCTTTCTATCTGTCGCCCAAGATTTCTTTTTTTTCTCATATCGACATATCAAAGCATAATTTTGTCTACAGTGGCGGTAGGTGAGGTCTTAGATTTAAGTTTACATACGATTTATCAATACCACTGCTACATTATAGATATTACTGTCTGTTGCGCATATACGGCTTTCCTCCTCCGATTCCGAATTAAAACGTTTACGATAGTACCATTATATATATTTTTTAAAAAAACATCACTCTGAAATATGTGCCGCCCGAGGTGGTTGCCTGACTTCACCCCCCATCTGTCCAAAACGCCGTCACAACACGGCACTATAGACAGACAACATCATATCGCGGCTGAGTGTGCGACCCACACGAAACGTCGACGTCTTACACATTCATAGGCGGAGTTACGGGGTATGCAGCTGCACGTCCTGTAATCATCGCCAAAGGGGTCGCTTTAATTTAGGCTTCAAGGGCCGCCAAGATTTTGAAGAATTCTTGGGAGGTTGTGCAGTTTTCAGTAATTATAGTTGGTGGTGAATATTATGTAATATGATAGTTTAGAATTCAGACGATACAAACTCACTGTCAATAACTGCCTAATAAAATTATATCCGAATATGTGACTCGCAAGGACAGCAAAGTTGTGTATTGATACTCCGTGTGAATTGTGAATGAATCTCAATGATTTGTGGAAATATATTTTTACCGACGACATTAAAATACCATGGTATAGTGCACTACAATAATATGCGGAGAAATAAAAACAGCCAAATATTCATCAACAATAATTATTAAACAATACTCGGTTATCTAAATATACAGGTACAGGTGTTATTGCGAAAAATGATGCTGCGTTGAGATCATCAATTACAATAATCTTGACAGTTTTCTAGTCAATAGGTTAATAATGATAAGCGGTTTAGGTGCAGATAATAGAATTTCAAATTTTTATTATCACATAATATTTTTAAAAAAATTACGTTACTCCTACCTTCTTTTAAAGTTAAGCTCGAGTATTTCAAATTTCTAGTCTTTTCAAACATCCTCAAAAATAATAGTTGAAGTATTTATTTTTAATAATATTTAGTTATATGCAAAAATATTTTTATAATATAGTGGCACAAAATGGTAAAGTTACCACAAATTTCTTGGCTGATTAAGATTTTAAATGCTCCGGAAGTGTGCAATCTGCAGTCTGGACACAACTTCTGGCTCCAACTATGGGCCACAGCTCCGACTACAAGATACAGTCGTATATAACTAAATTAATTATAGATGCAGGTACAAAAATATAATATATAGTTAAAAATGTAAATTACTCGCTTGAGGGCTTTTTTTTTTTTGACGAATGAATCTCGATATGATATTAAACGAAATTATTATAATGGATATACAATATATATTACACATTCAAAGTTAATACGTTAATTTGAGAGTATCGTATTTGAACAATTTTAGCACAGTACCTAATTAACAATTTCAATAGAAACCATAATGAATATTTCAATCTAAAATATTGAATACAAATCCATGGTTTTATGATAATGGTGCGCTTAAATGAAATTCGAAACAAATCCGGTCGAATAATTACTATATAACAATACTGACATTGAAAAGAGTATATTATTTGTATTTTTCTTTGACCTATATGTACTTACGCACCTGCAAAACCGTTTTTCAAGCTCGGAATTACACGTGTTTATCGATTATTAGACTACTTATATTTTTACATTTATCTTAGCAGCGTCGTATAATACACACTCACGCTGCCAAGTAATTTTTTTCTCTTATCTCGATTTATTTTTAAGCCGCCAAAGTTTGGAAATTTATTTGTCTTGTACTGCTGCATTTTTCCGCTGCAGAAGATTTATCATGCGCAATGAGAAACTCCGCCTTCTACACGTATGGACCGGAATGCGTTGTCGTCTTTTCAAATTACATGATTTATACGTTATGTAATCTAAACATGCGTTTAAAGACGATACAACATATATTTATATTTATTTTTAATTTTTTTTTTTTTTGTTGATACTTTATTCCTCACCACCATCTCTTCCTCCTCCTTCCACTCTATAAACATTGGCGTAATTTTTGTGGATAGATTAAAAAAAAAATTAAAAGTCATGTGTATATTACACACCACATCAGGCGGCTCGGCAGGATATTTTAATGACTATAAACTAAACGCCGGGTTTGTGTTATATACCTACCTATATGTAGAGGTTGTCGGGACTTGTTTGTGGAAGGTGCTTGGCCCGGCTAATAAATACCATGCTAACGAGACCTGACCAGTGCCGGTTCACCTGGCACCTTGTTATTTACTGTATACCTACTTTTTTTGTTTAACAAGGCATGTTTCAGACTATAATTAAGTTTATATTTCAGAACGACGATGACGTTACGTTACCGCGGCAACTACCTCTAAGGGATGTCCGAAACGGGAAAAGAAGAATAAAAAACCCGAAATCGTTTATGAAAATTATTGGATTATAGCCATGGTATACAACGACGAAATGGTTAACCTACATTATTATCATGGCCGTTGGAAACCTTTAGAAAGTTACTATAATATTCTTAAACGGTGCAGGACGACAATGCAGCGAAGAGAACAAAAATATTATGCAGAACAGACGCACGTTTATAATTTGTAATTTAAAACGAATTTCGGACTTATTTTACATATCATAGGTAATAATAATATAAGGTGTACCTTATTTTGTACCTGTACATTTTTTTCTGGGCGCCAACAAATCTATCGTTAGGTTTCCGAACCACTGATTTTTATAATTGGGCAATATCACAACCCTTTACCCCTCTCACAAATGTTATCGCTACATCTTCATTGGAAAATAACATTTACACCACGTCAATTCAATATAAATAGTCGAACTGAGGGTAAAAATGTCTGTCTTTACTGTATACTATTCTTGGCCACCCCGCCGTGTTTGAAATGCGTTAATCATCAACCGTATATATGTGTCTAAATACTATTACAGGTAGGTACGTTGTAAAAAAATATACTCACTATACTCACTAAAAAACACACACAAATAATAAAAAAAAAAATAACGGATGGATTACATAGAGTGGGTGTGAACACTGTGCGTACTAGTCTCGCGCTACACTCTCGCCTCAGTGTAAGCCAGCGTTATATAATTATTATTAGACATTTGGAAGTACCTAATAACAAAATATCGTTTCATACAGACACTTTGAAAATTATCAATTATTTTAGTATCCTTATGAAACTTTATTTTATTGTTTGAAGAACTCGTGAAAAAATATTTACGCAAATTGAGGTTTTTGAGAATTCGTCTATAAATAATATAAATATAATAATATTCTCAACAGCTATTGGAAAATTAAAAAACTTGTCTGTATAAAATAGTAAGTACTTAGTAAATACATATAATTTCAATATAAAGTACCAATTTTCTACAAAAACGTGCAGTCAAGTTTGGGAGAAAACGTTTTCATCCCTGAGGTAAGGTATTTCCATCAGTTCTATAAAAATTAGTAAATTTACCTTCAACCATTGAAGCAAATAAAAAAATAATAAATGTATAGAAACAGAATAAAATTCTCAAATCTTTATCTTTATCTTCTATAGTATATTATATTCTTGCAATTCTAAAGTGGGTAATAAGTAATAACTATAATATACTATATACTATAAGCTACCTTGTTATCAAACAAGAATCATAGAACAATATTATAATACACAATAACTTGCACAACAAATATTACAATAGACAAGTGGTGGTGATCCAGCTAGAATCATATTAAAATTATCATTATGAAACACTAGTTGCAGGTGGGTCTTGTAGGACGAGACGAAATAAATCATGTGAATCGTATGACTCCGAGAAGTTATTTAATTCATAAAGCAGCAAAAATTATATGGAGCATCGACTAATTATGATCTAGCATCGTAGCCTATAATTAGGATCGGTCATTATTTATTAATATACACAGAGTGCCTTTCGTAATGTTTCTAATCTCTCTCTCTCTCTCGTAAAACAATATACTTAAGTATATAGGTATTATAATACGACTTACGTAAGGGCCAATAGGGGGGCCTAATAAATTTGGTTCTCCGTCGCCGTATAAATTCTATACACAGTACACTACTTCTCATTCAACACGCTGATAATTACCCTAACATAAGTTCCCGGAACCGAATAATAAACAATTGTATGCTTCTCTGTTATTATACACATGTAACATGGTTTTTATGGTTGTCTGGTTAAAAAACAAAAACAATACGCATTCATTCTTTATTTGAAACGAGTGAATTAGTTATATATACTTTAAAAATACTTATACAGGTGTGCTACTTATAAAGTGTTGCTAACAGGTGAAAGATACGATTAACGTCCATATAAAAGATGTTCTTAATTCGATAAAAAAAAAAAAAAAAAAACAAAAACATTAAGTATGTTTGGAATGTTTATGCGTGTTCAAGTTCTACAACGATTAAACACAGAAGAAACCTATTGTAATATTATTAAAATACCACATCCGGCTTTTTAAACACTTGTCGAAACCATAAATCCTATATAAAAGTACAGCTGTTGAATAGTATATATTTTCATTCAAAGTACATAAATCGTATTAATTATCCTCGGAAAAAAGAAATTAAATTAATTTAATCATATAGTATGGATGTACGTAATACCTATGTATAACGGAATATTAAAAGCTTAAATTGCATTGAAAACCTTTTTACCATATTATATAATCGTATATAATAATATACAGTTATCAATGCGATCTAAAACATCAATTATATACAGAGCATTGAAACTAAAAAGTACGAATGAAATTATGTACTGTTCTATATACCGCATATAGGTACTCTGAAAATTGGTTGTTTTAGTTTGTAAATCGCATCATGCTTTGTAGAAGAAATAGGTTTATATTTATAGCGTTAAGACAAGTACCACACATGTTTAAGTACCTATATTGTATCGGTATCAGTAAGAAATATAATATATTTTATCCGATAAATCTGTACTGTTCACACAGTAAGTAGATAGTACAGTGATGTGCAATATCGAATATCTATTCGAATGTTTTTTACATAACCTATTAGTAGTTTTTCAATTAAAACTATCGAATAAGTAGTAATAATACTAGTCTTATGATAAACCATTGAATAATAGTTCAATAGGTAGTGACCATTCGATAGTTCCCATCACTAGTAGTAGGTACCTACAATATAATACATACACAGAAAAACATGTAATATAATATTTAAATATTGTTTTAATATAAATTAAATATAGGTACCTATATATACTCGACATCGTTTATCATATTTTATAAGTATCTAAATAAATAAATAAATAACAAAAAATCGAAGTTGTTTTTGTTTAATGAAACGTGTTTATAATCTGTTTAGAATGAGATAAGCAACACAAACAATATTTTAAAGGTATATGTTGGAATACCTAATCTATATAAGTATTTATAATATATATATAGATATAACATTTATGTATACAAGTATTTGATCTATATATATATATATCAATATTATATTATTCTAATTACAAACACAGGAGTAAGTATAACTGCAGCCGTCATTTGGTATTATATTAAATCTTTCTGAATTAATATGCAAATTCAACTATAGGTATTGAAACGTATTTTAATGGAAATTTCAAAAGCAATTTTTAAAGATAAATAAATAATACAACTAATTTACTATGAATAGATTGCATCAGACAGTATCATATTGTATACGGGTACAACATGATTGTATATTATTACTGTTTATATTAAAAAAATTAAATAATCATCGGTGCACAAAATACATTCGCATAAATAAGATTTCGTAAAAAACATCGAACGACGAGTACCATGGAATATACACGAGTGTTACACAAAGAGCAAATAAACAGCGTGTAAAAGCTGGCGCAGGTATGTATTAGGCACGACATGATGTAATTGTTTTCGGAATATAATAATATACATGAGCGCATTGATATCGAATGACCCGCAACAGATACATTATATTATTAACATAATAATATATTATCATAACGCCATCTGAACTATGGTGACGCAAAAGCTCGCGACAACACTGGGAATAATCTATATGTATAATCCAACGTGTCCTGACTGATAAAAGTAGAGCACCTTAACTAACAACGATAGCCATGATATTTTGATGGTAACTTTTACCACCATGATACTGTGGTGAACTAAGAAAGGATTTTCCAAAATTCGCATTTTAAACAGATGCTCTTACACAGTCACACTGGGATTTTGAGATTCACGATGGAAATTTAACATTTTATTCTATAAATGGTTGCCATTGGTTACAGATTATAATATTATTAATAGGTAGTAGAAATTTGTATTATTTTTTTTATACATAAAAATGGTTGCTACTGGTTACATAAAATAAAATAGTTAATATGATTATGGTTGGGATTTATAAATTTAACCTGTATTTGGTCCTTCTATTCTTTACGCGATCGGATTAAAATCATAAATGTATATTTGTTTCTTTCTGCTAACAGTTGGTTAGACACCAGTAAGAAAAATAAGTTACTCAGTAGTTATTACTATCCGCTGGTAGTTGAATGAGTCAAGTATATTTATTTTTTCTATTTACTATTTTTAAACACCATTATATTGAATATTAAATAACGATTGAACAAAGTTTGAATCGTGTACATCGTCCTCTTAAAAACAGTCACAACTAGGTTGCAGCGAAGAGACTGCGACCGCGTTGTAATGAAATATGTGTATGAAATACATCGAATAGGCGCGGATATTTTGCTTAGCGCCGTCTTCATCGCCAGATACGATCGACTGCAAAATGATGAGATCTGTCGATGTCGATTCGCGCGACAGTAGCCGTTAGTAGTTCGAATACCCCGTTTAATATAATATGCACACTGTATATTATTACTATTACTATAGTTCTCTAATATGGGTGCTGCCAAGCCGCCGTTCGTCGCCTGTTTGTACCTGCCAATCTGATATAATGTATCTACTTATCTAATAACAATATATATATGAAGCTGCCGATGCAGTGTACCGCGGTTATAGATAGTGGTACCATATTATCGATGAGCTCGCGCGCGCCGCGAGGTTTTATGAACGATGACCATAGACCTATAAATAAATAAATGGGCTGATAGTGGAGAGAAAGAGTGAAAGAGAGGTGGGGGGAGGAGAGAGGACGACATTATTAGAAAATGATAGCATATACAACTCACAGTCCATCTATATATAATATATATGTTCATTAATAGAGAGACAGAAAGACATTTAATATTAACATTTTAAGTAAATTATAGCGCATACAAATACCCATCATAATATATTCATATACTCACAGGTATAGAATATCTTGTTTTCTTTCAAACAATGTTGGCACTTGCAGACAATCTATAATTGTGGCAGGATGTATATATTAATACATGCGTCCATGACGAAGATCAATAACTCAAAGATCCTAAGATCAAATGAAGAAACACGTAAGTATAAAGTCTTTGGAGAACCAAACATCATAACTAGAGCAATTAGAGCCAATAAAGATTATATTCTGGCTAGGCCATGGACTATGAGGTCGAAAACGATAAAAAAAGAAGCCCTGAATTGAAAACCATGAGCTGTAAATAGAGACCCTTAGATAACGATAGCCTGAAAGGACCTAACTATACTAGGAGTGGAAAATTGTACAAGGGGGTATATCTTTATATCTATCTATATAATTCATTGGATAAATCATAAAGAGAGATGGGAGGAAGTGTAAATGGGCCTAAACGGCCTCGCTGAATAGCTGAGAGGAACAAAAATTCTGACGAATAGAGCGGCGGCGGCGGGAAAACTAAATGTAACAAACCTATAATACAATGCGTACCTAAATAATATGTTACACACGGCGTGAAAAGCGTTAGTCAGATTATTGTTTTTCGGCAAGGTTAGTTAGTAGGTCCGGTAGGGGCCCCCGAAAAGCCAAATATTCCGACGGTTTTGGCGTACCTACCTATATTATACAAGCAGTTGAGCACTCGAGCATTATACTGTATACAACACGTCACGGGGCCACCTGCACGCCACACGTATCCAAATGAAGAGGACGACGGGGTACGTTGTTTGTTATAACGCGTGTAAATCCCGTGTTCGTTGATTATCAGATCGGGAAACCGGATAAATTATTTATGTTCGGTTTTTCATCATCGAGTGCTGGATATATACACTGAAGCAAGAAACGGCATACTGCAGTATAAAGTAGGTACCTGTATAGTTATTGAAAAAAGTATCCCGAAAAAAAAACCGATTTTATTAAACGCAGACAAACCGATGAGTGCGTAGCGGTATCTCCGTCGGTAATCTATACATAGGCAGAGGAGGAGAAAAAAACACAACGCGCACAAGTAGTTCTGGACAATGGATCTAAAAAAAGTTAAACCTATATAGGCAATTAAATTTTACGACGAAAGTGGTGTGTCCGATTTTTTTTCAGCGGCTCCTTATCGTCTCACGGAATCGGTACGACCAGCGTGTATTTAATAATAATATAAAGAACGGAGATTTGAATCGGCGGACTATCATTTTTTCTCTCTCGTTTTTCGTTTACGAAATTCCCTAATGGAAAACCACACGATCGTGTCGTCGTTACCACGTTGGTATATAGGAACCAACCAGCGCGATCGACCTAAACAGAAATCCTCGCATGACGATCTATCGGGAAACTCTATACAATGTACAGCTCACTGATTTGCATCATGTTACTGATACATCGGAAGTGCTCCCAAGCTCTTTACGAACGACATACTTATTGTAGACCTCAAAAAAATATATTAAGTAGTAAGTACCTACCTACCGATGCAGCATGCGTCGTATGTCTATATATTACGTGTTACAAGAAAATTTCGAATAGTTAGTGTATTGAACCGTATATATATATATAAGAAAGAAATAAACCATTCAATATACTATAGGGTTCTGAATTTGAAACATTTCAAAATTGAAACTATCACTCTACTTGAAATATTTAAATGATATTATGAAAAATATTTTTTTTCTTTTAGATATATTCGGTTATAGATGATTAGAAATTATAATTGATTACACACAAAATACATCGATAATTAATGACTTTTCAATTAATTTTTACGAATTACTATGTTAATTGTTATAAATGGTATTATATTATTATTGGTTATCACTTATAAATTGGATACCTATTGGGGCAGTGATAAACTCTCCGATTGTATGGTAAGCTCTCCCGATTTTAAAACTAGTAAACTCTCCCGGATCAACATTATGTTTACCTACAGAAGAAAGAAAATATATAAACTCTCCCGATTTGTTTTAAAATTATGTCACAAACAGTTATGGACTAAACAGACCAAAAAAAAACACCTTAAGTTATCTGTATGTTCATATATTTATATTTATTAAATTAAAATGTTAATTTAATTTGAAATTGATTTAAATTATTATTATTTTCATTATTTACAACAATTTAAATAACTGACTTTTTTAATGAAATTCAAAAAATGTTAACATATATATTATCACAATCATTAAATTATAATGTATTATGTATAAACGAAGTTATTACAAACTTCGCAGAGTTTACATATTATACCATTCAGGTAGTACTGGAGTAAACATGGGAAAATTTAATCATTTAAATTAGAAGAGTTTACAATCGTTCTCATATTAGCTATTAATTATTATTTGATACAATAAATCAAATTTTAAAAATATTTTCTTACTATAATAAATTGTCGGTAAGTTTATGACTAAAAACTTTAAGATATAATAAACGATTTTTTTTCGTATAAATGAAATATTTCAAGAAAACACATTTTTATGAAATTTTAAAACTCTAATTATATACATATTATTATATTAACTAAACAAACGAATCAGAAATGTTTTCCTAAATTCCTGTTAGACATAAAAATACATATTATATACCTGTGCTAGATATAGCAATAATTTAGAATAAATATCATTATTAAATTATAAATATTGTAGGTACCTAATTGTATTGCATATGATATAATATATTATACCTATAGATACCGAGCACATATATTTAACCTGTTCACCAATCAAAAACCAATAAAATTTAGTACTAAATAATAAAATCAGCCCAAGAAAACATGTTTGTGACCAGTTGGTTAAACATATAATATAATATCACATATAATTACACTTTAATAAAATTTTAGCTAATTCTGAAACTATCAAAAATAAACGTTAATTTTAAGCCACAGGAAGTCAAAATAATTGCATGAGTTTAGACCATTATTCATTCAACTTATGGTTAGATATTATAATATAGTATACATAATATTATTATATTTAACCTTTCGACTTCTAAAATATAAGATCCCCACTGAGCCATGTGCAGTATAAACGAAATCGTTTAATTCATATAAATTGTATTTTACAATCGTCTAAAAACGTCATGTTCAAAACAGTTATATAAAATCCCATCAAATAATCCGCACACATAAAAATTATTAGGTATTTTTACTATCATAATTTATTTATTTTCTCTTTGTATACAGGAAACGTTTTTGTTCCACATCATCATTATAATCATCATCATCATTGATTAACATAATAAAATGGGACATAAAAATCGAAAAATTCAACCTAGGTTATTTCAACCTAGTGACCACCGTTGATGAAGCTGTTTAATAAACTTTATATAAAACAAGCCATAACAACATTATCGTCATAGGTAGGTACCTACATTTATACCACAGCATATAATATAATATTATGTTTTTAACATAACTGCACTATACGTCTGTCAGGGAGCTTTCTAATTAATATATCAGAAAAAAATCATCGGATAATCCTACAGACGTTAATTGGCGCATTCGAATCTTATTAAATATTTTCTTATGATGACTGCATTTAATACAGTTTTATATGAAAGAATGGAGTTGGTTCTTAACCACCAACGAGCAACAAACAATCATTCAAAGACTGTAATATAGACTATAGAAATAAATAATATGTTTGTTATGATAATAATATACAATATATATATATATGTGACGACTGACGACTGAATACAAAATAAAAATTAAAAACACTAATTACCGAGTATTCCCATCTTGAGTAATGAGTTTAAAGTCATTTATTTCATTTATATATTAAATCCGGTCATCTATATTCTGTAAAATTATGATGGTAATAACAAATAATATACATTTAAAAATTATACATCAACTATTCTCGCCGTCTATTCGATTGTATCTTTGATATTATATAACTGTACATATATTGCAAAGGTATACTGAAAGTACGTACATCGTGTCATGTGAATAACAATTTACGTTTTCAATTATTTAATGTTATCTTACTATAAAAACAACTTTATTTTTAATTTTAATATTAATATTTAACCAAAACATAAGTGAAATTGGCAACGCAATTAATCGGCAAGTAATAATGTGTATTCGCATACAAGCGATACCGAAAATACCTGTTGGAGGTTTTTAAAAATAAATAAATATATAATGACTGTGTATGTATAGTAACAACACGTCTACAACACCTACACATCGCACGATGCAAATTAAAAAACGATAGGGAATAAAAACACGAAAAATAATAGGAAATCTAAAAACCTCGAAATAGTGATAAAATGTAAATCGAAATTCCGTTGTAGGCATATAACATACATATATACATATTAAATATGGGTGATTTAAACAACAACAAAAAACGAAGCAATTGCCTACGCGATCGGATGTAAGTATGTAACAACTACAGCGGTGTTATCGTGCACGGCCTGCAACATGTACATAATACTCTCAATATTATACCATATACATGATATTACAATAATATTATAATATATTTTATAGGTACACGGCAGCGGCGGCGGCTGTTGAAGAGCAGTTAACCCGGTGTATCTATAATAATATTATAATAATAATAATACCTATGTCCTATCATAGTAATAATATTATTATTATATTATATATTCCGGTATAATCGGACCTATTGGACCGGGTCGTTAAGAGTGTTAATGGATTGTCGTGTGCGGTGGTTGTCGATAGCGGCTCCCGAGGCCGAATCGTTTAATCATTCGTATGATATACGACGAGAATAATAAAATGTACGCAGCACACCAACACACAACCGTTCACATTATAAGTACCTAGGTATTGGAACTAACGAATAACTATTATTATTATTACTATTATTATATTACGATCGTTTACGCACCGAGATAATAATAATAATAGTAATATTATTACCATGTCGGTTGGCCGAGATTGTGTCGCAGCGGTCGGTGATCGATGACTGGTTAATAAACTTCTGTTAATAGGATATTTCGGGCGCTGGTGATTTTGCTCTTAATTGCCCTCCGGTATAGAAGGCACATACGTCATGTATAGATAGGTACATGCATATAATGTACAATATAAAGCGGTGTTTGACGGTGTGAAACGACGAGAAAAAATTAGTCATAATAATATGTACGGTGTACCTACATGGAAATGATGAATTTCATAGCTGCCGCACGCCATTAACGTTATATTATATTATATTGTATTGTACTGCAGTCGGCGGGTCCGTGTTTTGCCACGTCCAGATAGGAACGCAATTTGAATTTCGATGGATTGGACTAGACAAATTCGTGATTCAGTTATATTATGACAACAATGGCGAGACGATGCGAAATTGTTCGGTTTGACTTCCGGTTCGAATGTCAGCATAGTAATAAATAACTACATATTCGCAAATATAGGGTGGCTTGAGGGAAAAATTACACCACTCCTTCCCATCACTTTCAAACTCTGTCAAGTATTTGTGAAACGCCGAGAAAAAAAGCCTATAATAATATATACTGCAATATGCACCTACTAACAACTAACTAAATAGAAATTTCGTAGGCACGTACGCCATTTAACGATATTAATATTATATTATGTATTATTGTTCTGTATTCGGCAAACTCAATGAGCTTGTCTTTTGCCACGTTCTAATAGGAACACAATTCGAATTTCGATGGATTGGACTCGACAAATTCGTGACGCAGTTATACGACAACAGTGTAACGATGTGAATTTGTGCGGTATAACTTGGCCTAAATGTCCATACAATAATATAAGACATATACACCGTCGCAACAAGAGGGTGGCGTGGGAAGGACTTATAGAGCACCCCTCGTCAAACTCTGTCAAGTATCTCAATTCAAGTTCTTATCGAGTGAGTCCTGGTTAAACATAACTTACTAAAATTAAATATAAATAAATATAATTTAAAAAAAAGCAGGTAAGTGGATGTCGCTCTGCTGTACAGTAGATTACAAGTGGGTCATTGTATAATGGTTGTATTAGATTTGAATTCAATGATATAATATCATTGTATAAGAAAAACGATTCTGAGCGGAGACGATTTGAGTCTGGATATTTTATATTTTGTTGTTATTTATTTTATCATGTAAGTTGAATTAATATTAAAATATTATAATTTTTTATTCGTTTCTATGGTGATATACAAAGCGTTATAAATTAAAATCCCATTTTTAGCGTTTTTTCGTAATTTTCCGGTGGTTTTTCCCGTGACATTAAATAACTATTGAGAAAATCGAAAAATGACCTCTCTAAAGTACCATCTTGATCCAATTTGCTAAAAAATAAGGTACTATATGTTTAAATCGAAACACTCCTTCTAGAAGATACAGGATATAAAAATAAAAAAATGAATAAACACCATTATAAAAACAATAGCTTCCTCGCTCCGCTCAGAATCTAAAATTATCTTATCTAAAAATGTGTTTTTGTAATACCACTGCTACAGTATTTCTATATTAGGTGATTTAAATATGGACGATAAGAACTGTTTTCTTTTCCATAGTGGTGAGAGAATATTATGACCTACAGACAGCGTAAGTGATGTAATTGCCATTTAAATAATATAATTTGTATCCAAAAAAATTAATTTGCACTCCAAAAATAAAATTGAGCTATTATTTGCACCTATATACGATGTATACATATTAAACAGTATATAATTTCACAGAGTAGCGTTTCTCTCTGAACACTTATCCGTATACCATATCCTGCATTCCCGCCATTATTTTGCAAATGCTTGTTCAGGAACATCTGCAAGTTGTCCTAATTAGCCCGTGTACCTCCTTCACAGCAAATAGTATTTACACTTTGAGGTTTTATTAATTGTTTTAAATACCATTTTAATGATTATATCGTTCATCATACTATAAAAAAATATTATATAAAAAAAACGCAAAACCAATTTTAATTAAAATAACAATAATAATGGTTGGTTGATAAAAAAAATTTTTTTAGCTTTTGTAACCACAATCTAAAAGCAGCAAAACCTGGTTGGCTGGCCTTAAACATTAAATTTTTTTTGTAAATTGTTTTGATAACAATAAAGCAAAACACTCATAATTATTTCAGGATAATAATAATATAATAAACGTCCTGAAACCCAAATGGAAAAAAAAATAATAAACCAACAAATGTGCGCATACCGCAAAACGTGTTTATATTATGTTCGTTGTATATAATATAATATTATAAATTTGAAGAATATCTCTTTATCCATCTAAAACGATTACAAGGATGCGATTTATTTTTCGACCAAAAAAAAAGTATACATTATATTATGGTATACCGGCCGGCGGTACATTATGACGACACTACGCGGAGGATGACTATATATTATGTTTATATATTGTTTACTATGTATATGCGTAAGAGAGTCGTTAACACAAATAAAATTGTCCCGAGGGCTGGCCACGAGTGGGAGGCGCAAGTAGCCTCGATAAAGTTTGAATTTTTTTTTTCGATAGTTTTAACCGAAAACATCGGGGAGGAACAGAACGTATGTATACTTCTCTACTAGGAAAAACCGGTCGGTGTAATAAAAAAAAAATAATAAATATTTTCAAAAATCACTGCAGCGGCTACGTTATCTCGGGTAAGCGAATTTTCGAATTCTCTAGCCATATACAATATATTATATAATAAAATACAATATACAATAATAGTTACCTATAAGATATATCCTAACCCACCCCTCCCGCGATCGACAACCGCCGTCCCGCAGTATCGCACAACTATAATATTAAATTATAGTAACTCTCTCACTCTATATCTGCCCGTGCACTGATTTAAACGCGATGAACTATAATAATAGGTAAGTATTTCATGCAAATGGGTTACACTATCATATACGTACTTATTATATACAGGGTGATTCGCCAAGCGTGCTCACTCCCACGTTTTCCTTTATAATAAATGGTTTTTTTTTCAAAATATAAAGTCCTTTTCCTATTGCAAATCATCCCTGAAAATGTCGACGTATTAAAATCAAAAATCGAACGGGTATTTAATCAAACACATTATCATGGACCTATATTGTTATATCCTATAAGTAGGTACATTACTAAGTTAAATAACTCAAAAACTACTATAGTTAAAATTTTTATTTTGATACGTCAACGTTTAAAGAAAAATTATCCGCTAAACAATATTTAGGTACAATGTAGAAAAGGAGGTTGCTCTAAAGAAAATAAAGAAGTTTGTATCTCCGTGCAGGACACTCCTATGATTAAACTACCTTTAAGTACCTAGGACCTAGTATGAAAACTCTCAACAATTTGAAAATATAGTCTTTAAGTATATTGTATTGAAAAATATCAAAAATCAGATTTTTAATGATCCCGCATTATTGTGGGAAAAGAAAAAAAGGGGTGAGCATAATTTTCTCAGTGAATCACCCTGTATAATAGTATATTACCTATCGGAAAATACACACACACACACACACACAATATAACGGCAAGTATACCTGTATAATATGTAATACTAACTACCTATATAGATAACATATACAACTATATATTGCTCTTCGCATCACGACCGCCGAGCGCGCGCGCACACACACACACGTGCGGGACGGGCCTACGTCTCAATTATTGTAATGCTACCACACACACACACACATATATATATATATATATATATATATGCATATTATATTATAATGTAAGTACAACGAAACGCCACATGCACACGGCGGCGGGAAAAGACGTCTGCGCACGATCCTTTGGGCCCGGCGCCGTTTTGCATATATATTAGTGAAATAATCAGCCCCGCACGCCCACCCAAACGGCTCCGGCGGCCGCGATGACATTCCCGGCTTATTGTCGATGCCGTGAGTGGTGGAGAGGAAGAGAGTTCCGGGCCGCCCGGTCACGGTACTTTTTCAATATTTTATATTATTATAACACCGCTTGATGATACCGAAGCGACGCGTTGATAACACACCGTCAGGATCGTATAGGTATATCGCGGGCGGTAAAGGGCTGAGGGACTTTATGGGACTCGAGTTGGCCCCCTTCCACTCAAAGTTTTAAGCAGTGCGATAAAATATCCAACGATTAGGCATCTACCATTGTGATCTATAATCGTACATATATTTTCAGAAGTTGCGCGTAAATGGTAAGCTGCAGTTGAACATTAAGGAACAATTTTTCTAAAAAAAATCGTTTAAACGTATTATAATTTATGCATAAGCACTTGATGTGTGCAAAAATATGCAAAATAAAATGTTGTATTCAAATTATCTGATACAGCTAGTAGTGCCGTACTGCAGTACTTAATACATATATATATATATATACACTATACTTCACTGCCGTTTCACTATAGGTACATACAAACAAATTATGGATAATATTATGCAATATATTGCTATAACCCCGAACACTGCTTATATATGGTACATAATATATCGGTGGTCATCTGCTAATGGCGGACCGTAAACAGACTTTATCTGGCCTACCAGACAATTAATTTTTTTGATGATGAATTAAATGAGGTTTCCACTTTATTTTTTGATTTTGCCTTTTTCTTTGGATAATCGTCTGTATTGTTGTACATTTTATGATCCTAGTACAGTACTCATTATTTTAAATATTATTCCGAATTCCAAGTAGAACTAAACGAAATTATTTGTATATAATATATACGTATTTTAAAATTGTACGTGTAGGTACCTACGTAAAACCCATATGAGAATATATACTTCTCGTCGTTATATTATTTTTTGTTTAATTTAAACATATTTCGGGTATTGTAATTCATAAATATACATAATGCTACATAGGCGTTTAAATAAATGTAAGACTTTTTCCCTATTCACTCTTATTTTTCACTGCGGCTCTTAAACAATTCTCATAACCGCCTATATAGACACGTTTAATTAAATCGCTCACCCGGAATACACTGTATACAACAAGACAACTGTACCGTGGAAATTGTTCGGAAAACCATAAGACAAAATTGTAATTAAAGCACGTAGTGCGACCGCAATTAGTGAGAATCCCCTCCGTGGCTTTTCATATAGAGTAATGGTGGTAATTTCTGAAGTTAACAAGCCATGGAATTTGAATTACCATAAATATCAAAAACATACGTCATAATATTATTATAATTAATTAAATACTATAGACAATGTTGTTAAAAACATAAATTTACTAAATACAATTTAAGAAATTCTCATTATTGTTAGTTACCTACATATTAAAGTACGTAAAACCTTCTTGTTCATAAATACATACCATTTCTTTGTCAAACCTAAGAATGATTACATTTAATATTATTAATGTTATTCGACATAATTCACATGATGTTAAATCGGATCAAATCTACGAAAATATTACATGCGATAATGCCTGGGTATAATACATTTTTTACAATAATTACCTATTCATCTTTTAACTCGGAACTCTACAGATACATCAAAACAGAAAAACATGAAATATAACCTCCGATCGGATACAATATGTATATTGTATACTACATTACTACTTGCGTCCCCAAAAAAGTATATTTTACCGGTAGTAAATTTAAGCGATAACCTGCGTTCCAGCTGTTTCAGGGATACCAGTCGACAATATAGTTATTGCCAATGTCATCCCGTTACTGTAAAATGTATATTAAAAATAAACCAATAGTTATTATAGCTATAAGGTATACTATCCATAAAAAAAAAAATACTTATTTTGTAAATTAGTCAATATTTTTTTACTTGGTAATTTTTTTTTTGTTAATGTTACAATTAATAAAAACCGTATTAAGAAATCATATTTAAAATTCAAAATAACATAAAGTTAGTACAGTAGTACACTACACAATAAGACGAATGTATTTTATATTAACAAAGTGCATTAAAAATTAAAATAATCGATTTTCGGACGCGTATAGGTTATTAAAAAGGCTACGAGTAGGCTATGACCTATTTTTGACATTTTTGATCCGGACGCCTGAATATTTACCTAAGGGACGCAAGTATATAGTATGCACCGCTCCGATAGTTTTTCCGCAGCGTAGGCAACCCATCCGACAATATTCAACTCGACTAAATTGTTTGATCAGTTTAATAATAACGTGGGGTTAAATTTCTCCCGAGTACCCGAATATCCACGGGATATTATACTCTAGTCAGCAGAGACTTAAACAACAAGCATGTACCATATATGTAGGTAATATGCATAATATTATTTGTAAGTTATAACGACAGTCATCGAATATTAACAAAAAAAGGTTAGATACTGTTACTAACAGTCTGTTAGGCAAGAGACTATCCAGTATATGATAAATGGGTACTTTTCGGCTGCTCAGGCACTCTACGGGTAGGTTATAAGTACCTTTAATCGTTGTGCTCGGAAACGAACGAGTTGTTTTCTTGTTAGCCGCGGTTAGAAAACATTGATCTTCCTGACAGGGTGTCAAACGCCCACGCCACCATATAATTGTGATACGGTGCCACAGTAGTGTGTGCGTGTGTGTGTGTGTGTGTGTGTGTGTGTGTGTGTGTGTGTGTGTGTGTGTACGTTATATATATACATTTCGTGACGTCGGTCGCCTCTGAGCGAAGACGTATTATAATATAGGGTTATAAGTACGGGGTCACGTTCTTATAAACATTGGGACATGCCAAATGAATATAAGGAAGAAAGTGGAGGCCATTTAACATCAATCTTGGTGTATAGGTATATGTATATACCTACATTATATGCAGTACGCGCAGCACACTTGTTGTCTGTATATAAACTATTTAAAACTACACGACCGAGCGCGTTGAAAACCGCGTAGCTATAATATGACTTCATAATATACCTCATGCAGCTGTTGTCTTACAATACAAAAAAAATACATCGGATGTATACCTATAGGAGTGTCGGCCGCGAAGTTAATACACTCGATCAAAATCAAAGTATGTTGTCGCTTGTCGTAGGTACATTTCCGTGACTATAAAGTAAACATTTTTTTTTATATTAGACGAGATACCTAAACATTTAAATTTCAAACCACGGGTATAATTATAGGTAAAATGAAGCGTCCAATCGATTTAAAATTTAAATCACCGTTAAATATACGATATAAAAACCGGGTGTATTGGGCACTCGTCTTATATCTAAGTGCACTGTACTGCATAGGATATAGAGATCACGAACCATCGCATTTTAGAAAAACCATATTGTCTGCACCGCGGTACTTGAGAAAAACTATATTATGCTAATATAGTAGTATATTACTTCATATTACCAATATTTCTTCAAACTTATTCAATATGCGCAGTTCTTGGTAGTTTTTTCTTAAACAGGTAAGAAAATAAATAAAATTATTATGATTTGAGAAATAATCAATTCATATTACATATCTATATTATATGAGAAACAATATTAAATAATATTATGTACATAATTATATGCGCACAATTTTATGAAATCCCTTTCAAATTTTGTGCAATTTTTTACGAAATATATAATTTTCTTCTACGTCATTTTTGGGTAAAATATATTATTACACTGTTGAAAATATAAAAATATGGTAAGTACCTATGAAATAGTACTCGCGGCGTACTATAATGTCGTGATAATATACACCAGTCGATATTTTCAATTATATATTTCATATAAGATTATAATAATGTGTGTAATGTGTATGTAATTTAAAATTACGTCGACAACGACGTCTAACAGATACATGATTTTTATTTGCCGGTATATAGGTGTAGGAAAAACGCACGCATCGCAACTATATATTATAATATATAAGTAAAAAAAATATATTGTACACGATATGTACACCTATTATATACTCATCGGTATATATGTTTTTTGTTCAATCGGAACCTGTAATTTCACCGTGATTAACCCTTTAATCTATTCCTGCCACTCGGAGTGTCATCATCTGAGGGCCCCCTACCACCAATCTCATTAAATCGTGACCGTATCGTACTATCGTAGTCTTCACGCCGCCGTCGGGGAGTATTATAGAATTGTCTCTCCACACTCCCTCCCTCACAACGAAGCAGCACGTTGTGAGAATCTATACCTTTATAACCTTTCGTGTTATTATATATTATTACATCTCGCACTGCACCGGAAAATCATCTTAATTTTAATGTACTGTTAATGCACAAACAATATAAACATATATACAAATAGGTACGTGTTTTAGCTGATTTCTTAACATAAATTTGAAAGTCCGTCCATCAGTCTGTTCATTACCTGTAGTAAGTACATGCATGCATGTATAATTTCTTATAACTATAACTTCTTTCTATTCAAAGCAAATTCGTATACTATGCCAGTATTAAAAAAATATCAAATTATGAGTAATACAATGCACACTATAGCCAATAGTAAAAAAATAGGTACCAAATTATTTTTAAACTGTATAATATAATATAAATTATGGGGTCGTGGTTTATTACGTTGTATTAAAATACGTTTATAAAAGCCGCGAATTTAGCACGTTCGCAGAGTGAGCTTTCCTGTAACTTGTTTATTCTCTATCGTCCATAAATATTGAACCAACTAAAGGTATACGTGTAATATTTGGATTAACTCACTGGATATATGTATACAGTGTCCAACGTCACGTCGAGATGGCTTCACATTCTCATAATAACTAACAGTGTTTATGTAGCCAGTAATTATTTTTATTTTTCGAAAACTCATAAAAATAATGTACCTATATAGGTAATTAGCCAAAATATAGATACATGATAAACACAAGTTATCGCGTTAGAACCTATGTAGTTATTAATTTATTTGAGAGGAGAAGGACCGCCGCGGCCGAACGTAATAAATATAAAACGAGTAGGTAGGTACTTATACACAGCAAATCGAATAATACTACGCTGTTCTAACACATCGAAAAATATATTATACATTATAACAAATTACCAATAATTAATTCCAATATATGGATATATTATAGGTATGTTTTGTTTTTTAAAGCAGTTACTCACCGCAGCGTGTTATATAATATAGGTAGGGTTTTCAGTGGCACCAGTCTACATATTATTATTATTGGCTTCTAGTATTGAATAACGAACCTCAGCTGTATATTATATATAGGAGAACCGCCGAGAGAAGTCCGACAGGCAATCACGGTCGTTAATTTCAGTTATCAGTCAGTTATCATTAGGTTCAACATGTTTCCATTTTAATATTATACATTTTCTTTTATCGTATTAATGATTTAATTTCAGCGATAAAGACACACGGCATAAAACAGCGGACATTCATTTCGACCAGTCCATCTTGCCCCCGGACAACACACAAATCCAACGCCAGGTGTGTGTGTGTGTGTGTGTGTGTGTGTGTGTGTGTGTGTGTGTGTGTTTATACGTGTATTTGCAGTGCTGGCGGTTAATTTATTAAAGAAACAACATTTACATAGAAATGCAAGATAGAAACTGCGTAGATAACGTCGCGGCCAACTAATACTTAATAAATAATAATATAATATTTTAAATCACCTCTCCTTACATACTTTATACAGTCAGTCAGCGTATGAATTATTTATTAAAATTTGCACGGTACGTATATAATAATAATTGCCATAAAAGGTAATATCATACCATATATATTATACCTTACAATACCTACACCTATATATTGATATAGGTGGCAAAATGTACATTAGATATTAATTATTAACAACCGTCCACACAATTATTGGGGCGGTTTTTTATTAAATTTTAATAACCATTGTCAGAGTCGTACAGAAACGTGTAATTTTTATTCTATCTCTATATTGTGGATAAATCGATATACCTACGCGAAAAATATGTACCGTTTTTATAAATCAAATACATTAACCAACCGTTCGAAAATCATGATACAACTATATTGTAGAAAAAAAAATTATAACGAATCTGCGGTACACTGTAACACATAATATAATATGTGATTCGTGAATTTCTTCGTACCTTATAACAAATTATAAGTTTGTTCATTCGATTTTTCCTAAAAAACCATCCGGAAATTTTAAAACAGGTTAAATTTAATGTAAAAATGTATCAGACAACCGGTTTTCGAGTGTTAGAAAAAATATTAAACCTTGGATAAATTATGTAATTAATCTGAATTTGAAATAATATATAATTTAAGATGCCTAGGTAAGTATTGTGGGTAAATATTTTTTCATTAAATTGTTAATGAAATGATAGGGATAATAATTTATTCAAAATTAATTAGTTTGTATATCTCCATTTTGAATTTGTGTGTATTTATTCATATTAATATTCGGTAGGTACGTCTATATTATGTTGTTCAACAGTGTTTGACATATATAAAGTAAGTATATCACAATGATAATCACAGTGTACTTTTTTAGTAAGCTGTATTTTATTACACATCCATGATTGCACCTACACTAAACCTTAATGCGTATTTTATGATTGACGTTGAAATTCGATTAATTCCACGAGCCAAAATGGTTTCAGGCGAATCACGCCTCCCGCTTACTCTTTTACTCAAACATCGATCTAATTTACATACGTGTCAATTAGCAAAATGAAATAAAGTAGTTTTAAGAAACTTATATTACAAACTTGCATGGTACGACAACGAACACGTCAGACCTTCGACTTAACGACAGTATTAATAAAGTTACTTCTGTCTGCAATAAACATTGTTCTATTTTCTAGTTGCTTAAAATCGCACAATATCAATATTCGATTGCTCGATAAAAATGCCAATACAATAGTAGGTATTAATGTATTATATTATATTCCTTGAAATAATGTTCAGCCGCGTATCCCCATTGAATGCACAAAATATTACGTGCAATACATTATTATAACGATCAATATAAAAATGTATATATTTCATCGCTCCACGTTATACCACCATTATCCACGTCATACGGTAGGTAGGTGATATACATTATAATCAAAATTTGTAATTTAAAAATTATTTTGTTGCATAAACAAGTGTATTGTAGGTAGGTACTGACTAGGTAGGTACGCAGTGGTTCGATGGACTCGATATATAATATTATAACGAACAACAATATAATATTATATGAACATTCAAAACCCATATGTCAATAATGGTTTATTTATTTTTTAGCACAACATATAGGTAACAATATAACATTATAATAGGTTTTAGGTATTTAAATATAGACGCGAAATTAAATATCATATAAGACTTATCGCGTTTGAATTTTTCCTCGGGACTATGGCTCCTTTGTCTTAGAAAAATAATAATAATAATAATAATAATAATGGTAATGGTAATAATAATAAACACCGCAATAATATATAATATGCAAAACGATTTTCGTTATACCCGGTGAACATAAAAGAATGTTTCTAGAGCTCCAGAGAGTAGGGAAATAGGCGTGGTTAATAACCACCAGGCAATTAACATTACATGCATAGGTGTCACTCGTAATTCTTCTGGTTAACTGTATGTAGATTCTACGTTTGCATGCTTCAAGAGCCCCCGCAGCTGCTGCCAGCTTCTATACGCTATTACAATGATGATAATAAATGTATTTTTTTATTTATTTATTTTTTTTTTTTTTTAATACTCAATTTATTTTTTGTTCCTCTTTGGCCCAAACTTTTCTACGATTTATTTTCAATTAAATATTCTTAAGGAACAAATATTTTTCAAAATGTTGACAATTTTATTAAAATTCCGTTAAATTGCAATTACATTTTTACACGATCGTTACAATAATAATTATTAATTATAAATACTATCCTCTATTATGGTGGTGTGGTAGAATAGTTAATTTAAATCAAATCCTAGGCTTAGGTAAAAAATTACCTATAAGTATTTTTTTATAGATATTATTTCAGTGTCCACCTTAAATAAGGTGAATAAACATATTCATAATTCTCACTGTTAACATCAGTAGTATAAATTAGTATACATGTTATATTATAACCCACCAGAAATATTAAACTAAAATTACTTATTATTATTAATTGCAAATTTTTATGTACAGTTAAAAAACAGGAAAAAATAAATCTTTTTATATGAATTGTATTTAAACTTTAAAGATAACTTTTCCTAATTTATCGTTTTTCTTTTAATTTGTAATTTTAAATAATAATTAAATTATATTGGTTTAATTTTTCCAGGGAGTTTTATTAAAAAAGTTTTATTATTTTAAATCAATGGTATAGATAATAATGTAATTTTGATAAAAAAAAAGTGCTTTTGAGAAATAACACTTAAGTAATAAATGTAAGTAATAAGAAAAATAAATAAGACATTAATAATCAATACCCATTTAGCCATTATCATTTTGGTAGTTCTTTTAAAAAAAAAAATATTAGTCAATATTTAAATACAAATACAGAACATTATAGATGGGTTACACATTATTAAATAATATAATATCACATATTTAATGGAGACTATTATTTTATAATATATATTATAATATGTATAATATAGTTACCTGGTACCTACCCACAACTACAAGTAGTTTGTCCCACAAAAAATGTATTGGTAAAAAATTTTCATAATAAACTTCGCACTGAAGCCACCCATCAAATACACTTTGGTCCCGGAAGTTTAATATACATGTCACAAAAAATGTAGCCAACAATCGTCGTAAAATATATTATTTACGCGTTCATCAGAGCAACTGATATAACAAATGTAAGAAAAAAAGGGTTTTTTGAATTTTATATATACACTTCCTGCCAATAAACACACGTTCGTGTCAAAAATAATGCAGTTTGGAAATTTAAAAAAATAGACGCAAGATACCATACGATAGCTATATGAACTTACTGAATATATTGAATCACTATATGTATAGGAACATTAATTGACAATTTACAAACTCGCTTTGAGACCATATTATAATATAATTAAAATGTCCTATGCTTATTTGAAATATGTATTATGAAAATAATAGTAAGTACCTTAAATATATGCTAATCGGTTTAAATCTTAAATGTGACATAATATAATATCTGTAAGAAATAAAGTTTTTCCTCAACTCCGTCGTAGGAGTAACAAAACCCATTTATCATAATATCCTAAAGTTATACAGATCGTCCGTCGGTTGGGTTCTGTAGGTGATTTTTATGTTTTTATATTTTTTAAATTTAGTTTCTCGACAAGATTTACAAGGCCCGTGGATAAGACAAGATGGAAAATAACACATATAATCGTTAAGCCAGTCGTAAATTAAAAAAAAATGAATAACATTGGCGGTCCTATGAATATTTTCTCACTCGCCCATGTGTTAGCCCATCGGGTATAAATTAGTATCGACAAATAAAATAGAGTTATTTATGTCCTACGATAATCCATTAAAAAACTATGTACTGTATAGATTGTTTCAAAACAGCCGACGGACTTTGACGTTACCACCTATGTCTTATACGGTGGAAATTTAAAAATGTTCACACTCAAAATTTGTCTAAGGTATATGGGTAGTAGGTACCTAATAAAAAATAAGTAATCATTTTCAATAAACAAAAAGTACAATAAATTTAAACCACTCTATGATCTCTTTACGTTACAATTATTAGATTATCTACAAATAATCTAGTTACGTCTTACATAATAGACACTATTACACTAATATATTGACATTTTTACACTGTAAAATATTCTTGTGATTGATTGTAACAAACATTGCCCATAAAACAAACCAATTCTACAGATGTTACATATGACACTGTTTTGGGTAGGTCACATGTGTGGGTGAGTGGGTGAATTATCAATATTAATTTGAAAGTCATTATTATTATCACAATTTTAAACACAATTCTCGTAGAAATGTTTTACAATTGTTGCCAATCAATTTTAGAAAGAAAGTCAAATATCAAACTTCAGACTTAACTTAAAATAGGTAATTAAAAATATTGAATGAACATTTCATGTCTTTATTTAAACTTTATTTTACTTTGAATAATCGGGTCAATTTATTATTGTTCTCAATAACGATGACCACTGTAAAATAATAAATAATAAAAAAACCCCTATGTGAAATTCCTGATTGTTTTTACTCGAAAATATACCTATACACGTAAACACGTTATAATAACTTCTACACTAACACCCCTAAAACTTATAGTTATTTATATTCTCTTTTCTCAGATATATACATATTATATATACCTATATAGGTAATAGGAAATAATTTAATACAAAAATCTTGTAAAATATTATAGACCTAATATACCTATATACGAAATATTTATTTAATTCTATCGTCTATGCAAAAACCTCTGTACATGAAATTGCACACTCATTAAGAAAACTTTAAGAATACCTAGTTACGTTTTTATTGTGTGACTATAATTTATGAAACAATAACCATTATTAGTCATGGCTGCCGATGTTATGAGCTTATCAATAAAAGGATATATTATTTTTTAAATAAATTTAATTTTTAGAAAAAAAGAATGTTCATATGGATTTGATTAAAAGAAGATATAAATATTTTATTGTATTTATTTGTTTAACGAATACGGCTTGATTTTGTTTTAAATTATATATAGTAAAACATAATACCTACTTTAAACTTTTAATTATTTTTAAATGAACGTAATTTCAATCGTATGGATTTGGACTTATATAATGTATTAAATACGAGTGTATATATATGACCACACAAATACATTTTTTTTAAAAGGTGTATGAAGATAAATCGTTAATCTGCGGAGGTCTAAAAAAATAAATCTTTCTCATTCACAGAAGCGCTCAATTTGGGTGATGAAGACAAAACGTTTACAATCATTCTTTTCCATTTTTCCCTGGACGTTAATAATGATAATAATAATAATAATAATAATAATACATTTATGTAATATCCGAAAACGGAAAATATATTATTTTTTTTTTTATATATACATACATAAAAGAGAATGCCGGCCTCGTTCTACGATGTCTTTGTTTCATACGTCACCGACACATTGACCCGGAACGGAAATATGTAAATATATTTTACATTATTATATTATATTATTTTCAAGACGTCATTATTTCCACGGTTCGCCCGAGAAACTCTCCTGGATTTAAGGTTCATTGGAATGTGTCCGTATTAATGTGCGATTTATCAAACATATATACGAAGAAAAGATATCTCTTTTAAAGTCTGTGACTCCCGAAGCCCAGTGATGGATAGATGAGTGAAGTAATAATAAATGTGAGACACACGGAATGGATCGGTACTAGAATATTACAGTCGGACAGCGGTGTACAATAAATGGCCTTAAGTAAAAATATCGTTGTAAATACTTTGAATAAAAATTATAAACCAAATTATAAACGACTAAAGTACGCCTCATCGGTCAGTCCTTTGGGAAAAATATTATTTGAATATCTCAATAAAAAATAGTTACCTATAGTATGACATATTTTTCAAACATATTATTATTGCACCACTGCAACACCGAGGCACTGAATTATTGTGAAACAGTGTACCGCTCTTTTCTAGGTGGTCAGTGTACTGATAGGTGATGCAGTCAATGGACAAATAAATTGTTTAAACAAATAAATCGAAAAAAAATGATAACTATTGGACGTAGGAAAGCCGTTTCTAATAAGTAGTACAGAAATGAAATGACTAAATTACATAACGACCCACCACGCGTAAAAATATAAAAAAATTAATTTATAAATAGCTGTTCATATGTGTGGAACTAAATAAGAATAGCGATTTAGAAATTTTATCAATAATACAATATTTTGGTATTGAATCGTATGAAACACTATAAATAGGGAGTAATTGGAGAAAACAAAAATAATATTGAAAAACTGAAATTTTAACTCAATACCAGTAGTTTTTAACAAAATCAATTTTCCTATATTGTTATAAATTAAAATCGAATAATATAATATTTAGGTACTGGTCTTATGATATTATTTATTTAAAATAATAAATAATATTTTGTAAAAGTAAATTAAATATTTTTGTAGGGTATATATGTATATTGTATATTATATAAATTTATCTCTATTATATAAACATCCACCTTCCAACCAGAGTAATACTTAGAAATTCACCAAATTATCTGAATGCTTGATGAAAACCATAAGTTCACGTGAATTGACCGACTCAGCGAAAATAATTAATATATTAATATGTTCGTTTAAAACACTGTTGCAATACGATTTCTGTGACCTAAATTCTTTCAAAAATATTTCGACTGTAAAAACAAATCGACGGTGACTTAAACGGCAAGACATCCTGTATATTATATAGCGAAGAAAGCGCGCGGGTCGGGAGAAAATTCAATGATAGGTAATAATTATTATTATCGTCGTCGTCGTTTGGGGATGCGTCTGCGGTTATTCGGATGACGTCGAGAATAAAATTAACTACAGGCGTGTATGAATTGCACAACAGGACCTATCTATCTACCTCATACCTGGTATAATATACTGTATCCGCCGATTCGGCGCGCGCGACCGGCCACGACATGTGCGTTGCGTGCCGTCGTATACAATGCGACGACGGACCGTGACGAACGGTGATCGCGAAAGCCAAAGGGACCGCCGCCGCCAACACCGGCAAAAATCGTCGGGAAAATTAGTAACGGCATCGGGATCGGAGAAAACATCTGTAAACCGTATACGAATTTCGACGCGTTCACGATTTATTTTATTTTTTTCAAAAGCACTACAATAATATAATTTTATAAAGGTATTGTATACGTCCTTTTGGCTGTTGAGTATATTTTGGTGGAATACGATTTAGCACTCTAGCCTAAGAAAATATTAAATACGTAATGCATTTATATTGGTATCGCTATTGCCTATTATTATTATTACAATAAATTTTCGTAGGTACTTATATATAATATTATAAAGTTAAAATAATCAGATCCAATTGTATACTGCTTTCAAGAAATTTTTACCGACATTTCGTAACTGAAACGTAAAATAAGTTTTTTATTTTAATAAAATAAGTATAGGTATAGTTACAATCTTTAATATTATTATATTATATAATAAGTAAATTAGACAACTCAACTAAAGATAATAACAAAATAAAATTACGTGAGGAGGAAGGCCCAAATTATATCAAATTTAAAAATGATTTTGTAGTTAAATTTAAAAAATGTTCAACTTTTATAGTTAAGGTTTGAAAATTTAAAACAATGTTCAATGTAAATACGTTATACATAAATTACTTTTATCACAATTATATAATCAAATATATATAGTAATATATAAATATATAATAGGCTTACTGGTCGTCTATTATATCATTGAATTCAAATTTAACACCATCCATTACAATGACCCGCTAGTAACCTAATGTACAGCAGAGCGAATCCCACTTGCCCACCCTTTTTAATATTATATGTTGTAGGATGTGGATAAAGCTAAACTACAATACCAAATCTAATTAATACAAATTATCAAATTTTATTATTTTATTATGAATACAGTTATGTATAATCAATAAGAATACTGTCAATAAAATATATAAATATGTATGTAAATAATAAAATACATATCAAATGTTAAAATCCATACTTTAATATTTGATGTAATAAAATGAGATTTTTATTCTCAACTTAAACTTTATTACATGTATAAATATATATATAGAAGACAGTGATACTGAAAACAATATTTTTAACTGTTAAAATCAAACAAATACAGCACTTACATAACACATGTCCAATAACTTCTTTTTAATATAAAAAATTCAATGATAAATTAATGTAATTAAGTATTAAGCTATATCATTTAAAAATAAGAAAAAGCTATTAATGTAATATAATATAAATATTTGAAAACAAACACAAAACAATATGACTTTATTTACTTATATACCTAAGACAAACAAACACAACAATGGACTATACATTAATAGTTAAATATAAGGAAAATGACTAAAATTATAATATTACATTCATCTAATAATATAAATATATTAACTTCGCAAGTAATTGTTTATTTAACCCTTTCACTGTTCAGTTTTTTTTTTCTAAGATAGCTTTGTGCACTAAGTTAATTTAAACATTACTCAGTTTCAGCACACTGATAACCACAATAAATAATAATACATAATTTATTATGCTTATCATTGCTACCAATAATCACATAGAAACATATTCCTTATCATAAGATTTGTTATGTTTTTCTGTATTTTTCGGTATAACCAAAAAGTTAACATACATAGCTTATTTAAGTGGACAAAAGAATGTAATAGAGTCTGTAGAGGATGTATAATATATCGGAACAGTATGTTTACGTGCGATTTAATAGCACATTATTATGCCCGTAGCAGTGAAAGAGTTAAGCCAATCAAAATTAAATGGCAAACATAGATAATTATAATATGAATCAATAATATTAAAAACATAAATCATGGTTTAAATCAATGATGACAGCCAACATTTTTAACATGCCAAAAAAAAAATATAGATTAAAATTAGAATTTTATTTGAAAGAATGAAACAAAAGTTTTTAAATAATTGATTAATGTTAAAAGAATTATTGAAAGAATCCTTTAAGTCATTGATTAATTAAGTTGTATAACTAAATTTTGTTTTGGGGTATCAATGCGTTTAATAATGAACAAACTTAGGTGAAATATTATTGGGTATTTTATCAGTCATAAGTTATTTACAAAAAATGACATACCACTTGTTTGTTATATATTTAATTGAATAAGTAAAAACCAATTGATATACAATTTTCAACTAAATTAATTTCAATAACCTAATACAATCAATTATATATATAACACAAAAATGGGAGTAATAATTTCATACATTTATTCAGTTAATTTAGATACTGTAGTTTATATATAAATGCTGATGTTGCCAATAATAAGTAGATATTAATTGCAACCAGTAGACTAGAATAAGTCATTCATATTCTGTACTTTTTATAGATACAACTTGATGTGAATTGTAATATTTGTAGCAATATATTAATAAAACCTTAATTTTTAATAGACCGGAGAAAGAACAATATCATAGGAACAATGATGTTTTTATGCTCGATAATTTTTTTTTTTTTGTGAAACCAATCATTCCTTTATTCTGTTCTGGTCTAATAAGACAACTGGATAATCATTTCTTAGGCACGGCACATCTAAAGGTACATCACCCTGTAAATAAAAATGACAACAGATGTAAAATTTTACTTGAACTATAAAAATTGTAAACTAAAAACATTGGGCATTGACCAATGACCATAGACTATTATAATTATAGAAATGTAATGATTTAATAGTCATAAATATTAAATTAAAACCATGAAGTTCATGCTTGGTTTTATTTTCGATAATATTTATACTAACAAGAGCAAAAATAATCTGAAATTTATATGAAAAAATACTAAAATCAACATTTATTACACACTCGCTTTCATAAAACACTAAATATAGCAGGTTCCGCTTAGAACGACCATCAAGGAACCTAAAAAATCAGATCATTACATCCAAACTTTGTTTTATCGGGAATATTTTTTGATAATTAAAATTTTCACCAAATGTTTATATTAGAATTTTCCATACACCTTAAAATTTTCAAAATATTTTGATTCATTTTGAACTAGTTATAGGCATAAGAAGTTATTTTTTAGTTTCTTTTCCATTATCTAGATAAATGATTTTTTGCTGGAACAAAGATCTTAAAAATTGAATTACAAGGTTCCTTTTAAGTTGTTATAAAAGCAGTTTAAAAATAATAAAGATATGTAGGTATGGTTTTTTTTTATAAGTTTTAAAAGTTCAAATATTGAAAAAATCACGAAAATTTGCTAATTATTTTCTAGTTAAAAATGTATAAAAAGTTCAATTGCTAAATAAAGGATTGGGGATTTAAAAGAAGGTTTCTCATGAGTAGTTCATACCGTAGCCAAAATATCAAAAAAAAATTATAAACACAGTTTTTTTAATAGACATTTTAATTTCAAATTTAAAAGGAATTAGATATCATATTTTAAAAAAAAATAAAGATTTCAGTAATTTTATTGTAATTTAAAAATCTTATTAGTGGATACTTGAAACTTTAAATATAATAAAATATACACTATAATATCATTTATACACACAATATTTTAGGCTAAAATTAATTCAACCTTTTTTATTACTAATAGTAAATTAAATTACTTTTATAGCAATAATATCATAAAATATACTTAGAAATATAAGCTGACAGACTTAAAATTGTTTTTTGTATACAATTATTTTTTATCATTGTATTAAAATCTATTACAGTGATCTCACTAGACACCTAATGTACAGCAGCGAGGTACCCCTACTTACTCGCTTTTTTTTATATTATTTCTCTCTGTGAACATAATATTATTTATTTATTGTATATTTTTTATTCAGATTGTAAATGTTATATTTAATTAATAATAAAAATGCATCTTATTCATATAAATATAACTTCGAGAAAAAAAGAAGTACGATGAACCGAGAATAGAATAATTGATATAGTGCTTCTTTTAATTTCAAGCTAAATTACCATTATCTATAAGCTGATAGATTCCAGATAAATGATATAAAGAAACATTTCTTAAAAACTAGTTAAACTTACTTGAGGCTTTAAATGTTGGTTACTGATTCGCTTTAGAGTTAATTTTGATCCTATTTTTGTTTCTACATAAAATTCATGTGCAATATCGCCATCCTCATCTATATACATTGATCTGTGGTAAAAATAAATATAAATTTATTATTTTATAAAATAATAGCTATAATACTTATATTATGTTATTCATTTAATTTATTCATCAGTTATTCGTGATTTAAGTGAAGATATACTTGAAAAATACATTTCACAATAATGAACATTTGTAAAGTTGTATTTTTTACTTACCCCCTCCTGTAATATACAAATGGACTTATAGGATTTTTCATGTTTGCTTCGTCTGGTTGTTGGATGTCATGGTTGTCATAGTTTTTATGATGCTCGTGATACGGGGAATCATTTTCAGTTTGTGTTTTGGAATTTGGTTGAGGTGAGCTTCTAAACAACTTTGTTGTCTTGCCTCCCATTGTTTATGTAGCTATTCAACTACTCAAAAACTCACTGTAAAAAATAACAACAAATTAATTTATGACAGGAATAAGACAAATATAATTATTTACCTACTTGACACCTTGTTATTAAATATTACAAAATTTTATATTGCTTGTATAAAAAGACTTTACTCGTTTTGAGTTTTAAAAAAGTTTTGAGTATTTAAAAAAAAACAGTAAAAAGGTATAAAAAATAGACTAGCAACACAATAGTCCATTTTCTATACAAATTTAACTAATGGTTGAATATTAGAAAAAAAATACTAAATGTTATTTATTTGTAAATTACTTTGACTAACATCTGTTTCGTAAAATCTACCTACCTACATTGTTTTTTTATTTAGTTTTATTACATATCTGTAAAAAGTTATAAAATTATTAATTAGGTATTAATTTAAATCACGGACTAAGATATTACCTTAGCCCGTGATATAAGCATTACTGCATTAGACATTACAATTACACAATCAATAATGTAATCTTCTAAAATATACATTATCTGTTAGTACTATCATATTTCGCAAAGAGCATTCACCAATCTATCTGGGCAGGGGTATGAAATTCCGTGAATTGGCCGAATCGGGCGATTGTAGCCTTGAACACAGTCTCCAGAGGGGCGTGGCATACGTAATCTATAATAAAAGTAAACAGTGGAAACAACCCGACCCCGCGCAGAATACCCTGCCTATTAGGCGGAAACGGTTTTTCAATACGGGTATAACATCATGTCAGTGTTACGGAAACAGTTTCATTGTTCGGACTTCAGATCATAGGTAAACAGTTCACCCATCAGCTGATCGAGTTTCGCTTCTATATTGTTCTATGATCTGGGTCTATCGATTCAAAGAAACGCATTTAAGTTACCAACACTGACGACTGACGTGCGAAGGGGGTGACCGATGAGCAATGACAAGCACGGTATATAATAGAAACCGAAAGAAATTCTATCTTAAATCATGATGACGACTGACGACCACGGATGTAGATGGAATGCTTGTACGACGCAATAATATTGACACGATGACAAGCATAAAATATGCAAATTTACAAAAGTTTGACCAATAATTTACAGTGCCTACTAGTGCGACCTAGTGGTACATTTAGATTCTGAGTGGAACGATGAATGTATTGATTTTACAATGATGTGTGTTTTTTTTTTATTTTTTTTTGTGTCTGTCATCACCTTTTAGGACAGTAAAAGTGCTTGGATTTTCTTCAACAGTACCTTTTCTAATAGGAAAGTGAATCTAGTTGGTACTTTGGGGAGGTCAAAAGTAAAAATTTCTCAATAGTTTTCAAAAGCGCCGTGATAAACAAAAGAAAAATCAAGGAAAAACGGGAATTTTTACGCAAAATCTGTTTTCGAGAAAATTGATTTTGGTTTTTGGTGTAACTTTAAAACGAATGACTGTAGATACATAAAATTTTCACTGGTTGTTTAAATTTCCATTTTCTATATATTTAGTTTTTTTTTTCTATAAATATCAATAAAGTTTTATCTATTGGGCCAAAAAGTGTAAAAAATTAATACAAGGCTCCTGATACATTGTTACAATAGCAGTTATTATGCCGCCCAATCGCACGAAACATTCGACTGTCGTTTGACATTGTATCGTACTCTCGTCACACAGTTGTTACAAATTACAATTCTCCTACCATATGAATATTGGAAGAATGGCGTCTGCGAAAATTAGTCAATAGGGGAAGGGGAGCAAAATATTTTCATTTTTCAATTTTTACTAATTAGTGTCACGATTAGTGATAAAGTTCTTATCGTTTGAGTCAGTGCCGTAACCGACCCACCATAGGTGGAGATTAAATTTTAGCGGGCTAAGTCCCATCCCCAATCAACGCCTATGAGGTTGGAGGGTGGCACTGGGGTATATTCATTTCCGGTAATTATTTTTATGAACAATGGTGTCATATAGTAACAGGTGATAAGTATTTTCTTTCTACAAAATCTCGAGAATAAAATTAAGTGGCCAACAAAAAAATTTCTGGCTACGGAACTGCATGGTTGTGTCATTTATAACATGTTTTCTTTCAAATAAGTTAAGATTATAAAAATTATTTATCAATTATGTAGATAGTCAGTAAGAATTTAATCTTACGGATGGCAGCAATGTAACATACGTTTCCAATTAATTGATATGTAATTTTAAAAAGGTGGGTAAGTGGATGTCGCTCTGCTGTACAGTAGATTACAAGTGGGTCACTGTATAATGGATGGTATTAAATTTGAATTCAATGATATAATATCATTGTATAAGAAAAACGATTCTGAGCGGAGACGGTATGTCAGTCTAGGTACAAGACATAATATTATATATGGTATTAAAAAAAAAATGACCTATAATAGGTACCTATAATAAATTCCAAATTAATCATATCACAAAATCCATTAGGTACTTATAACGCGTTAATACAATAAGTAATTTCGTCGAAATTTGTACTTAAAATGACTATAAAAATAAACTGTGTAAATGTATTTTTTAGATTTTTTGGTAACAGAATTAATTACTTACGTGGAATCTTGTTTTAAATTTTCAATTCTTAGATACAAAAGTTGAACATTTTATACATTTTTAACTACAAAATAATTATTCAAATTAAAATTTGGTAAATTTTGTCAAAATTCGATCTTTAAATGCTTATAAAAAAAAATTGTGCCTAGGTATTTTTAATATTTTTCAACTGATATTGATAACAATATATCAGGAGCTTTGTATTAAATTTTTACACTTTTTGGCCCGACAGATAAACTTTACTGATATTTATAGAAAAAAAAAAACTAAAAAAATTGAAAACTGAAAA